>NW_023305501.1:0-20423 GCF_011077185.1 Oxyura jamaicensis
CCTTTTCCTTTTCCTTTTCCTTTTCCTTTTCCTTTTCCTTTTCCTTTCTTTTATTTTCTTTCTTTTTTATTTTATTTTCTTTCTTTTTTCTCTTTTTCTTGCCTTGTCTTTTCTTGTCTTGTCTTTTTCTCTGCTCTGGCCTGCCCTGCCCTGCCCTTTTTACTTTTACTTTTACTTTTGCTTTTACTTCAATATTTTTAGAAATCTAGTTACTGGGGAATTAAAAATCCCAGTCGGAATGATGGGATATATATATATATATATATATATATATATATATATATACATATGTATATTTGTTTTATTTTCAGAGGAGAAACCCAAATAAGGCCATTACCATCAAGCTGTTACAAATGTGGATGGATTTAATAAATGTGTCATCCCTCACTGAGAAGCATCTCACCATCAGCAAGCCCACCTTATGCATTTAGCAGTGAAGTTTTGCGTGCAGTAATGTTTATATGTATGCAAGCTAGTACATTTATAAACTTGACCTATTTTCTGAGACTGGACAGGATCTGTATTTGAGTAGGCTTGGGGCTTGGTGCAAATATTTACAAATATTTACAAACACAGTTTTGCTTTTTATCAGAAAATCATACATCTGCATTTCTAAGCCAGAGGTTTCTTTTTCAGTAATAGGATTGCTATCTTTTCATCTTACAGCACTCTGATTTGACCAAAAGGCTTTTTTTTTTTTTTCTTGATTGAAACTCTTTTCTTTAAATCACCTTTTCATCAGGAAAAGACTCGTTCATGCTCATGATCACTTTCTTAAACAAAACTGCGATTTGACCTTACCAACACATTGTCATTAACCTATTAATTCATACATCAAGCTTTGAGATTATTATCTTCTTAATGAGCAGCTAAGATGTGGAAGCAAAGACAGACAGAATATGTGACACTCCTCCAGGGCACAAAGAAATCATCAGCTGAAGACAGATTAAAATACTGTTTTCTTGTCTGGTATTTAAACACTTTTCCTCTGATAACATATTGTCCTGTTGCTCGTTGTGCTAACAAAATACAACTTTTCTTACAGCACTTGAGTTTTGAACCACTGTTTTTAGAGGGACCTAACAACAACAGCAACAGTGCCCAAACCCTCCTGCATTTTGCGAAGAACTGAAAGAGAGATGAAACACATGCCAAGAGAAAGGGGACATGGTTTTGATCCTCTGTAAGGTGAAGTTGCCCAAACAGATCACTAGTAGGTAGCTAACAAAGCTTTTCCAGCTAACTGGAGAAATAATAGCATAGAACAGTTCAGATGGAAGGGACCTACAGAGTTCCTCCAAAGGATTCCACCTGCCTGACTTCTTCAGGGATAACCAAAAGGTAAAGCAAGTTGGTGAGGGCTCTGTACAAATGCCTCCTGAACACAGATAGGCATGGGGCATCAACCACCTCTCTAGGAAGCCCAGTGGTTGACCACTCTTACAGAAACCGTCACTGCTATTTCAAAACCACTGTAAGTCTGCCTTGTTTTACAGAAATAATCCCAAACTACCTCTCCTCTAATCTGAATGCTGTTGTTTTCTAGGAAAGATGGAGGCATCGTCTGTAGATATGTGCAAAACTCTACAATGTGGTATATAGTCCTTTTTTCAGTCTTTACAAACTAACAAACAAACAAAAACCAACCACCACCACCACACTAACAACAACAACAAAAAAACAAATCTTGCACATTGGCAAAATTTTTAGGTCTTGGCTACTTTTTCCTATTAAATATGTCTTGGCACTTGCCTAGATTATGGAGTAATCGCTTGCACAACATCATTCTTTAAATAGGTCAGCCAAAACTCTATATCCAAATACACTCTAAGCATTACTCAGATCTCACTTAGAATTTTACAGTTGGGTTCTGTCTCTCTAATGGTCTGAATCAAAACTGTGGTTACATCCAAATACCCTGAAGCAAGGGTATTGCAAATGCAGATCCAGTCTGTCTGGCACAAGTCTTTCATTTTCAACTAAGGCTTCTTCTTTTTTTCTTTTTTCTTTTTCTTTTTTTTTTTTTATTTTTTTTTTTTTTTTTTTTCCTTTTTTCGGTTTTTTTTTTTTTCTCCTTCAATTAAAGCAAAATCACTTTGTGATTCCACAAAACCTAGAAGTGATTATTTTCCAGGAGGTGTGATATCCATATGTGAAAAAAATGAGAAAGTGATTAACTTGCAATGCATCTTGAGTGAAACTGATGGAGAAGAGTAAAAACATGGAAATTCAGCACATATGTTTTGTAAAGAAAACCTATTGTCCTCTCTGGGAGGCTTTATTTCCTCAACTTTTTAGGCAATGCTTCTTTGGCCCATAAATCAATATGGAGGAGGTCCTGGTGCTCAAGCCTATGTTATTAGATACAGTTGCAGAAGGGCTATGTGCATAACAGGATGGGCACCAAAGGTCTATAGCAGACCTCTCAGGAGATAACAGTAGTTATGACTACTTGAGGTAATGACATTATATACAATGCTTATTGTTTTATTTTGACTGATATTTGGCTTTGAACCTTAAGAGCAGAGTCAGAACTGTAATTAATCCTAAAAATCACAGTGATAAATTTTCCAGAGGATATGTGAACTGAGACTAGTTTTTCCATGGTTTCATAAAGTCTCACATTTACTTGATTTTTTTAAAACTCTGTATTGTTGCCATAGACGAGTATAGGATAAGATCTCAGCATTAGTTATGTCTTGTCCTCCAGGATATAATTTTTCATAACTGTCTTTGACTGAAAGGAATTGGCTTTCCTTTGTCAGTCTTGTGAGGTGTGCTCGGATGCCTAAGTGCATGCATTAACATTTATGTTAACCAAGGTCTAGTTTTGTGACTGAACTGTTTAGAACAGCATACCAGAGCTTGGTTTTGGTATACTGAAACCTGTCTTATGGCCACAGGTATTTATATTCCGGCATTTCCTATCATTAACAACAACAACAAAAAAAAACTTCATATTTACAAATTATTCTGTGCATAATAAGGACAAAAGGCATTTGTAGATACTTTCTTCTTCTGTTGTTGTTGTCTAATAATGTTCTGAGCACCTAGATGTGTTATGACTGCATTAATAGCTCACTCCATACTTCATAGTGATACAGTTTTGGTGCCCCATTCATTTCATAAGTACAGCTCTTCACATTGCCTCACCCACACTTTTTTCTCTACTGTGCCTCAACCCTTCCTTACCATTGTCACCTGCAGGCTGGAATACATACATGAACTATAATGACAGCTTTATTCTGTGAAGAGTAGTGCCAGGAAATAGAGAAAACATTATACGAAGTAGTTCTTACATCTCTGCATAACTCTCAGCAATCTTCAGTGCTTTATCTTGCCTTTTGTCATCTCTCCCTTTACCACTTGTGTGTCCACAAGAAGAAGAGTGTCAAGGACTAGGCTTGACCTCATTGCATGGGTGTCAGAGCCAGTGGTAGCATGTCTGTGCTGGGGCAATACCTGAAAGTCCCTTAGAGTTCCTGTGTACTAAGTACTGTACACAAGTACTGCACAAGAGATGCCCTTGCCCCAAGTAAGTTAGTCTTTGTTAGCATGTGTTTTTTCATTTAGCCCAAGTACCAGGATTAGGACAGTCTGTACATGAGACCATGAGAAAGGAGATGGACTTCCTAAATTCCCATGCTGCAAATGCCAAATTCTGACCATAAGTTTTGCTTTTGCCCTTTTTTTTTTTTTTTTTTTTTTTTAAGTCCTACTTGTTGTTGGCATGATTCATTATTTGTTTTATAATAGTACCCAGATGTCCAAATCAGTGTCCTGCTGTGCTTAGCACCACAGATACATATAAGATGATAGTGGCTTTGCTCTGCAGAACTTAAAATATAATTTAGAAGACAGCATAACAAGGAAACATAGCAAGCAAACATAGGGACATAAACAAGGTGACATGGGTTGCTGTAGGTTGGCACTACTCACCCACAAACAGCGCTAAATCATACACAGGGACTTTTGATATAGGGAAGCCTCAATCAGTGGCCTGCTGTGGTCCTGTCATCAGCCAGTGTCTATCTCTTGCTGGTTTTGAGTGTGAAGCAAGGCCTGAAGCAGCACTTGGAGTTGCTAAGACAAATTTAGTAAACAAAGCCTTGCAGAGTGAAGGGGAGACATATAGATTGGTTAGTCTGGGGTTTTGTTTTGTTTTGTTTTACTTTTTTGCCCTAATGAAGGGACTGGAAATCCCTGGCAAGCTAATGTTGATAGGCTTGGGGAACAAAAGCTGTAGAAAAGTATTGGAAAGGAAAAGAAGGCTCCTTGGTGCAGCAATGAAGGGGGAAGTCCCAGTTCATTCAGGAAATGTTCAGCTGTCAATGAGGGCACAGTGCAGAGAACGCTGGAACTGAAAGAATGAAGGTGACGAAAGGGGATTTAAAGGGTTAGATTTTTTAATGTAATCCAAAATGTTAGATACTTCTGTGTTATCCAGTAATAATTCCCTTTTGGATCTGAAACACCTAATATCCTATTTTCTACTCATGAAATACCAAATAAATACCAAATTCATTATTTTATGAACATAAACATGTTTCTCAAAGAGGCCACGTAAGTCATTTCTGGGAATACTAGTAATATTGTCTAGTCTATAGGGGAAGATGGTGCTTTTCATTTAATTGGCCATGTGGTGGCAGTACATGTTAGCAGCAATGCCTTAGTTTTGCAATGATATAATGTTATTCATGATATTTATATCTCAATTTTGTTCCTCTCAAGTGTATCAAATGAAGGACACAAATCTTGGTACAGTCTTCACTGCTAAAGGATGAATGCCTGCTCTTAAAGCACAGTATAATACAAACAAGTAAGTGGGACCTTCATATGACAGAAATAATTGGGATGATGTTTGCTTACATTTCATAGAACCTTGCCTAGTATTTTCATAGTAGTATAAAGAAAAGAGTTCACATTTTCTTCCAACTATTGTTCCTTCTAATGGGCTGTGACATTTTCATAGGAATTCTGCACATCATGAAATATCATCAACATGCCTGTAGTCCTTTGTTTACATGAAAAAATAAACTGAAGGCAAATTAAACAAAGTTAACTTTAATGGAGGGCATACAAGGAAGGGATCCCACCTATATGGAAAAATCATAGAAAGGATTTCTCAAGGGATGCTCAGCTATCTGTGGTGACAGGCATGTGTTACCACCCTCCTGCAAAACAAAGTACACTGGACTCAAAGGGAATAGTTTTATCTGGTACAGTTTAGAGAGACGCACAATATCCTGTTTTTAATGCAGCACAGGTGTTGGCAGATCGAGTTACCAAGTCTCACTAAATCATATATATATATATAGTCATGAAATCAATTTTCTATTTCTTACATTTGTGTACTAGATTAAATTGTTAAAACTAAGACATGGGAAATGAATAGGGGCCAGTTATGATACTCATAGGGGTTGATAGTTGCTAATCTCTGTTTCAATCCAAGCAATATTTCATTTGACTGTTTATTTTCATTAAGATTCTTTTTGAACTTATTTATTGAGCTATGGTACTTCTTGGGTAGTGTTTCTGGCTGTGGACAAATACCATCTGCACTAAAGTAAACTTGTGTATAAAAAAGCTCATTAGTACAAACTAAAACCAGAAAAGGATCCTAGAAAGGGCCCAGGAAGGGAGCCTACAACAGTAATGGCAGGATGGAAGGGCAGAAGGACATGGAACTTCAGGACTTGTCTTATAGTCTGGCTTCCAGTTAAGCAATATGTACTCAGCTTGTATTAATATTACTGTATGCTCTGAAGCATGCTTCAGCCACACACAAATCATTCCTGGAAGCAACATACTGCTTATCATGCAGATATGGGGGAACAGAACCATGTATCACATATATATACTACTTGTATATACACAGAAATTGTCATATTTATCACACACGTATATACGAATATGTTTGAACAGAAATGTATATTTATATATATATATGTATATAAAAATTTAAAAAATGAAGTAGAAGCTCTGCATTTTCAAGTCACTTTGTCTGAATTTTAAAAAAATTAATCAGATATAGGAGCATCTGAGTTAACAGCCTCAACCTCATAGGTCCCTCTGTTTTCACCATGCACTACTTGTTTCCAGTAGCAGCTGGATAGCTAAATGCTTGAATGGAGGACAAGCTGTTTAGCTTGATCTTCCCTGGTTTAACAGTATGGCTTCCTATATTTTATAGTGTTTGCATTTTCTCAGTGCAGAACATCCAATAAAAGCTCAGAACACCTCTTGGCAGTAGACAAGAATTGTTACTCCTCAATTTTGACTTCTAGAAGTGAAACAACAAAGCCATTAAAAATATTGCAATGCCATGCAATGGCCAGAAATACAGAAATAGACATGGTCTTGAGGTGGAAGTCTACAGTCTCTGAGTCATGTCATGAATACCCTTCTTGCTTTTGCAGCCTGTTCAAGTATTATACTGGGAACACCATTGATTCAGTTCAGATTTCAGAAATCTGTTTAATGCATACCTTTTGCAGTAACAACATGGTTCTAAATAAAAGGTACTATGTATTCTTGAAAGTTGGTCAGTGTTCTCTTAGAGATTTGGACATAGTTACCTTTATTAGCAGTACTTGCAGAGATTCAGTCCTACCTGTAAATGCCTATTCCTATCTTTGGGAATACCCAAGATGCTGTAATGAAGAGAAGGCTGGAAATTTTCAGTGAAAATCTCAACAGCAGAAGAGGAGGAGTTGCCACCCTTTTCTCAGCCTCTAGCTGTTGCATTACCTCCTGAAATGAGAGGATTTCAGTAGCTAAAGAAAGTTTCTTAAAGATTACATTTTTGAAAGTTAAAAGGAAGATATAAAAAAATGTAGTAGTCACTGATTTAATGAGCTATTGTTTGTAATAGATAGTGTCTGATTTCTTAATGAGTGGGTAGTTCAGATAAAAGAGCGATTTGTGGTGTATACAGGGAGATCACCTTGGAAGATGAAAAGTTATTGAACATTGACTTTATTGTTTCATCCTCATTAGGAAAGAGGTGAGTTCCCTAAGTTCCCCTATGCCAGGACTTTGTCACATGAACTTGTTGACATAGAGTCATATGTCACTTTGGCTACTCCATGGAGTTGTTCCTCGACCACCACACTCTCTAGTAAGTACAAATTAGCTTACTCCTAATGCCATTTAGGAGTGAATTTCCTGAAGAGCAGGCACAAGGACAGTTATCATAAGTAGCTAACCCATGTGGTAACCACAGCATGCTTGCAGTAAAAAACTCATATTCCAAGAACCAGAGACTGAAGAACAAATACAAGGTAAAAACTACCTGAAAACAACCCAGCTTCAGGTAAGCCACCTCATGTTATAAACAGAAGATATGTTTTCCTGCTATCTATACAACCTACTAAAATTTGTGAAAATTCTGTGCTGGTGTGACCTCACCTCAAGTACTGTGAAAATTATATATAGAAAAATAACAACAACAACAACAAATAGAGCATCCAAAGGAGGGCTACAAATCTGGTGAAAGGTCTGGAGGGCAAGATGTCTGAGGAGCGGCTGAGGTCCCTTGGTTTGCTCAGCCCAGAGCAGAGCAGGCTGAGGGGAGGCCTCATGGTGGCCTGCAGCTCCCTCATGATGGGAGTGGAGGTACAGGCGCAGGACCCAAGGGAACAGCATGGAGCTGGGACAGGGAAGGGTCAGACTGGTTGTTAGGGAAAGATTCTGTACCCAAAGGGTGGTCAGGCATTGGGACTGGTTCCCCAGGGGTGTGGTCATAGCACCAAGCCTGACAGAGTTCAAAAAGCATTTGGACTACACTCTCAGACACATGGTCTGATTTTTAGGTGGTCCTGTGCAGAGCCAGGATTTGGACTCAATGATCCTTGTGGGTCCCTTTGAGCCCAGAACATTCCATGATTCCATGAAAACTATAAGCTGCCTTGTCTTTGCTAAGACTTTGTACTGTGGTAGTCTTAATGTTTGACATATCAATTTTCCTAATCAAGAAGCACCCTTTATCTGTTTTCTACCTTTGCAGTGGTCTAAACCAAAGACTTTAAATACATTTTTTTAACCTTTTCATACAGCTGAAATAGTGTAAGGTGTAAGTGATCGTAGTTTTTTGTGTGGTTGTTTTGTTGTTGTTGTTGTTTTTAAAAAGGCAGGGCCAAGCCCTCATTTTCAAAACTGTGAGTCTGTCCATGAAAACTGGAATAACAGCATGTATCTACTATTTGCTGAAATGAGGCACAAGTATCTTTAGGTAACATAATACTTGGTGAAAGTATAGAGAAACCACCAATTTTTAACTTGTAGAAATGCTGGTAAGCAAATATATATATATATATATTTTTTTTTTTTTCAGGAAAACCATGTCTTCTCACCTGTGATGGAACCATCTGGACTCACGTTGCTTTTGCTTTTCCCTTGCTCATTGTTACAAGATTCATTGGGATCAACACTATAAAGATTGATTCCCACCATTGTCCCAGCAGTGAAACCACACTTTGGCTACTGCTATTTCTGCTTTAAACAACTCCCATCACATTGCTTTGATATGTGGCTACATTGCTGTGATGAAATAAGTGTTCTGATCAAATATCTGTGTTTTCTACCCCTACTTACCACCTACCGCTTCCTCACAATATGGTATCAGCAGCATATTTCATGAGCACAGTGTTTCCCACATGGCTCCAAGGAATGGGCAATACAAATCACTATCTTCCTATACAGTAGTATATTAATATTAAACAGAATCCAAAGATCTCCAGATGCAAAATCCAGCACTGTGGGACACTGTATGGTTTTGTGACTCCAATTCTCTTTGTGTCCAAGAAATCAACAAATTCATTATATTCATCCCTCTGTCTTATTTTCAGCCTTGAAAGATACGGCATGGCTGTGACATAGTATGCTCTGTGATGATAGACAACCTCTGTGTGCATAAGATCATTCTATGTGAAAAAATGAACCTTTTGTATCTGCTACTGTCCTCCTTTTTGACTATAGAGCTCTCTGTCTCTTCTTAGTTTCTAGCATTAATGACTGAAATTAATGATCAATGACGGAATCAAAGCATATCAGACAGGTCTACTAGACAGATCTATCACAGATAGCTACATGGGCTTGTAAGCTGTCTGTAAAAGTACCTGCCAGATCTTTTGTAGGGGCAGGAAATATGTAGAGCAAATATCTCCAGTCATGGTATTAGATTTGGGTGTTTTATTCAGGGAAAACCACAGCTGTGAAGAAAACTTATCCTAAGTTTAAGTATTGAAGACCTGGTTGCATCTCACTTAATCAAAAAAAAAAAAAAAAAAAAAAAAAAAAAAAGTAATCACTCTAGGTTGGACAACATGACCTCCAGAGGTCTCTTCCAGCCTCAGACCTTCTGTGATAACTCCAATGGAGAAGAGCAACATGCAGGTAGAATTGTGGGATTAAGCTCTGATATTCTCTCCTTGGAGAAGGACCCACGGTCCTTGCATGCAGAAGGATGGAAAAAGATGGTTGTGTGCCCCATTTTCAACACAGGCAAGCAGTTATGTCCAGTTGCCATTGGGAATATCACAATGCCACCTCCTTTATTTCTAGATGTAAAGAAATCCAGACACTAGGGTCTTCTTTTTTCTTTAAAGTAGGATATTAGGCCTCAGTTCAGGAATGATACCATAGAGCAGAGCCAGAAAGTGCTCAGTATGACCCCATTTTATAATTAATAATTAGTCATGATGCACTTACTGGACCTTTGGCTTGACACCAAACAGAAAAGAAGGTTGTAATTTGATCTCTCTTTGTGCATGTTTTAACCAGTTTTATTTCCATACAGGACACTAAGTCCATCTGTCTTTTTACACCTTTATTTTGTAAGTACAAATATAAATAATTGATGTTCCCAAGCTGCCCCTTATTAAGTCACTCATAAACCAGTTGATTTCTGATCCTACAACAGCACAAGCAATATAAAGAGAGGATATGAAATAGGAGATACTTGTTTCCAGCCAAGAGCCGTGTACTTCTGTGAAAGGGAAAAAATCCCTAAATCTTTCGTAGTTTAGAAGATTTTGCCACCTCCACTGTACAAGAAGTGATCACATAGGCATGGCTATTCCTTCCATAAAGGAGGTGCCAAATTCATCTTTGCATGATTTTGTAATGTCACAAAGAATTTGGTTCTGCACCAGCCAATGGGAGCACCCAGAGAGGCCTGTGCATGCCTCCCCTTGGTGACATCAATGTAGAGCCATTGTGTTTTAAACAACGGGGAGGGTAAATGCAAATGAGGAGAGGAGGCAGGAGGACTGGCCTCTGAGGACAGAACCTCTGCTACCCTCCCTCAGAAGAAGTGAGGAAAGGGCTAAATAGGAAAATGAAGGGAAAAAGAAATAGGGCAGAGACCAAGGGACTCATCCTGGAGACATGGCCTTGCCTACATTCTCCATCTTCCTGGCACATGGCAGGACAAGGGTAAGAAAAACTCAAGAAACCGAGAAAAGAGAGAAACTTTAGTATGCCCGTTCTCTAGGCTTGATCCATTTTAAATAACCAACCTAGATTTTCGAAACCTTTCAGACTTCAGAATTCCAAGTTAGTTGCCAATAAATTGTCCATGCAAATGTAGGTATCTTAGAGAAACAGAAAAAAACTAAGAACAAGCTAAGCCAGGAGCTACCTTATGTCAGTCAGCATACAGCTGCCAGAAGCCAGCCAAAAAAGAGACCCCAAAGATATCATGTGCCTTAGATCTTGCCCTTTACTCAGGGCTGCAAGAAATTGTTTTTATGTACTTGGTGTGCACAGCCAGGACCCTCACTGGAAGGTATATGTCTCTAAAGAGCTAGGCAGGACTCATTTGTTTCTTTTAAAACATAGCCAGAACCTGTGTTGTGCCCTTCAAAAGTAGAGTGCTCAGGGGAAATAGACTCGATTCTTTCTTCATTGCAGTATGTTTTAATCCTTCTTTTCCCACTTCCCAGAAAATGGAGATCACCAAGAGGTTATCTAGTCCTAATAGACTGATGTGGGAGGTAGGACTCCTCTCGGCCCCATGGGAAAACAGTGCTTCTGTGCAGAAAATGCTAAAGACTCACTGAGAGAGGCAGAGCATGACTGTATAGTCTAGTGGTTAGACTGACAGTGAGTAAGCACAGTTCTGATGCCTGCTTCCATGACCGCTCCTGTATTTTATCTGTTTTATATAAAATGCAGACTCCGTCTTGGGAGCAAAAAGCACAACTCAGATATTTTCCTGTAGAACATAGCCACTTAACCACTAAAATCCTGAATCACGTCCATAAACCTTGAAGGCTTTTCAGTGAAGTGTTGTAGCTGGTGAACAGTACTTCTGTCCAGCGTGGTGTGTAGCCTGGTGTCAGAACATTTCCCCCTAAAGGAGGATGTATAGCTCTGAATCATCTCGTAAAGAACAGGGAACTCAACTTGGCTGCCCATGTCAAAATGGGGTAATAGAGATACACAAACTGAGCAGCTTTGGATGAAAATGTAAAATTAAAAAAGTCAAACACCTATTAACCCTACATGCCTGCAGGGTTGGGCATGTATTTCCATTGTCAAGTTTTAAACTTAAGTGCCTGAATTCCACCTAGATCCCATATAAAGTGCTTAAGTCTTCTTTTGGAGCTGGCCCAAAGTCATGGTTAGATCTGAACACAATATTTACATTTAAACTCAGTGCTTTCTCACCTGAGTTTTGGGTGCAAAGTTCACTGAGTTCATGAACATAAGCCAACAATCAAGAAAGTCTGGCAAACACAAGAAGAGGTGGTTCAGAGAGCTGGGAATCTGGCAGACCTACAATGGTAGATTTCTACTCTTCGTACATCCTCAAAGCAAGAGTGATTATATTTATCACCCCAAACACCAACCTGAGCAGGGCTCAGTGTAGACAGCTGGAACAGAAGTGAAGGAGGGGACAAAGAGTCTGAACAGGTCAAGGTATGCCCATAGATGCTGTGATATTCAAGATGCTGCCCAAACTGCTGTGTGCACAGGGAGCTGCACTTCAGCAAACCTGTGAGCTGTTTGTGAGCACAGTGTGCAATATCCTGGCACTTAGGCTGATTGCTTATAGGTGGTGAAAGAGACCCCAACATCCACTTTGAGAGCACCTTTGCTGAGGCTTGCATGATATTAGCCACTAAGGCACACTGTGCAGACAGGTGACAAATTGCACCTGCAGCTCTTACTTACATGTCTCTGTACATTTACAAGGAAGCTGCATGGGAGAATGATGGGAAAGGCAGCTGGAAGGGCTCTCTAGAGATCACCCAATCTTGCCTTCCATCTGGAGCTTGAAACTGAGGGGTTCTTTTCAGTGGCTCACTCTGAATATCCTTGCATGGCCCCTTGCATGCTGATAGACTCAAAGATGTGGAGTATTGTTTGGGTTTTGTGGTGTGAAAGCTAAATAAATGATTAAATGAAAAAAAAAAAAAAAATAGGAGAGAAGAGAGAAGTCAGGATAGAACCTCTGGTTTCCAAAGGCATGTTGAGATTCCCAGGCAATCTCATGAAGACTGAACTATGTGGAGTTTTAAAGACAGTAAAAATGCCATGTTTTGCAGGTATCTGTACGTGTGGGTAGATTTCTCAGGAGGACTTCAGGGACTACAGCCACACCAGTTGTGCTCCCAGGAAGCAGCTGCACTCCTGCACAGCACTTTCCCCAGGTCCTCCTCTCTATCACTGTCCTGTTCACCTCCAGACCTGTGCACGTTAAACTGTAGGTCATTAAACAAAATGCAATCTGAGTAGGGCAGAGACTAATAAATGAGCAATAGACATATATGAACACCAGAGGGCAATTAGAAAAGGAGCTGAAATGGGAATAATTAGATAATATACTTCTAAATGAATGGCAAATCATAGTTAATCCTGTTGACTGTTTATGATAAATAGAACAAATGGCTTGTCAAAGTACTGTTAGTTTTTCTATGGCTTGATAGATCAAGGTTAGTTACTGTTAGAACCACAACATTATGCTTTGTTTCCAACTGATGAAGGAATAAGATTGATTTGAAACATATGGTGAAAAATACTGCAGTTCTTTGTTTGCATCTGTTATACTTTTGCTTGTTAGTAATTGGTTCACAAGTTGCTTTTCTATTTTTGCTGTATTTTTTTAATAAATTAAGTGAAAACAGAGACTTTTTAGCAGATGTACAAATGAGAGGATAAACATCTCAAAAAGCTTTGAAGCTCTTTTTTTTTTTTTTTTTTTTTTTTTTTCCCTCCGGTTTGTTTTGTATCTCTTGGACTACACACAGGATTTTCTGCTAGTGAGCATGGGAGTAAAGCCCTTTTATTGGGTCACCTGGACCTGGTGAGAAAAGGGTCTGTATCTGTTATCCTGTCATAGCATTGTTCAGAGAAACTAGATTTGCAGAGAAACTATGGTATTTGAAAATTTTTCTATGGTATATTTAAATTTTTAAAGGGACTAACTCTTAATGTATAAGAAAGGTTCTGAAAGGAGTCCCTGAGTGTTTAGCTAGTTAAAGCCAAGGCACTCTCAAATGATTAATTCTTTTAAAATTCCTTCAAACTGCAAGCAACATAGCACTTAAAATTAATTCTCAAGGATGCAATGCAGTGTATTCACATTTTCACATCTTTATTCCCTTGTTAGACCATGAAGAACAGCTAATCATAACCCTATGATCCGTGAGTGTATACCACAGCAAGCCTAAAAGCCAGTGGAAATTACAATGTGTGTGCTTCAGTACAATCAATTTTGTTTGTTATTTTAGTGGCATGATTCCTGTTTACAGCAATCAAGCCATCATGTCACACAAAGTAAATCAATAGGGTGATAATGTAGCTGTTTACTATACTTACAGACTTGTCTGTGACCATGTCTAGGACAACCCATATCCTACAGTGCAACGTTCTTCAATTTTATTTCCCTTTGGATCAAGGTTGACATAACTCACAGGTACTAGGAAATCCCACCATGCTACAGAATTTAACTTTTATAAGAGATACATCTGGTACATATTTATAGTGAGCAGAATAAGGACTTGTTTCGATTATGCATGTGGATTAGCTCTTTGAAGAAAAAAAGTAGGTGTTACCTCATGCCCATATAAATCCAGTGGTAAAATGTGCCTAAAACTAAACCCCTCTTTACGTGCCTTTACTTGTAGATGCACATTAACATGTTTCAGGCACAGCTCTGAACAAGATACACAGACATATGTTGCTATGAATCTTGGAGAACACACTGTGCTTTCATTTTTCAAGCTATGCAACAATTCCTGCCATAGATTTATGTTGTGCCAGAAAGGGACAATATATGGATATCCTGTGGGCATAGAACAACATATTTTCAATATATATCAAACACATATAGGCAGAGGAGCAAGTTACTATTGGGTAAATTAGGAAGTGAACTTGCAGTGTTTCAGCTGTTTGTGGCAGCATCCCATGCCCACGTTATTACCTCCTGCATCTTACAGTGCACCCAGGGCATCCTGTCAATCTTTCATTGAGATATGAAAGCACTGAAAGTGTATCATTGAGCATCATCTCTGGTAGAGATCTGAAGTGCAATACTGTCACACAGTCCACTGACACATTGTGAATGCTTTGCTGCAAACTTACTCCATCCTTCTCTGCAGCATCCAGCTCATTATAGAAAAATTAACAGTCAAAATGGGTCAGCTAATTGGTTTTAAGAGTTTATGTATGTCCATTCCACAAGAATTGTAGACTAGGGATATGCATCCCTTTTCTGGGAGGCATGGGAGAAGGGAGGAGCTGGAGTAAGAGGAGGAGAACCTGCTGCAGAAGAACTTCCATGGAGAATATTCCTTCCTGATTCAGCAAGGCATCTAATCAGTAATGGCACAGGTATAGACCCAGATTTTCCTAATTTTCAGAAGGGCTATATGCTGTCACTTCATAAACCATGTTTTGCCTGAAAGAAAGAAAACTGAAAAAGTAGAAATAAAATAAAAATTCTGATGCCAAACTTTGTTTCCTTCTCTATCACTAAGTTACATTTTACTTGGTCTATTCTCTTGAAATGCATTCATAACGGGTGAGGTCTTGAGGCCTCCTCAAGTGTTACTTGCAGTATGGTCTGTTTTGAAAGTCAGCAACACTGATTCTCTCTTCCTGAGTCTCTCCTATTCAAATGATTTCTAGAGGGCAGAGCTGCTGCCTCTGTAATGTGCCCATGGAAAGAAACCACAGCATGTCATGGTCTGAAAACTTTACATTCCTCAGAGCCTGCTAAGTTCGGCGCTTCTCCCCCCATATTCCACAGACTTCCAAATCTTCCCTTAAGGGGAGCATTCTTTGGCAATTCCCTAAGTAAAACTTCCTTTGTTTCCTGGGATTTCTGTATCTTTTCCTTTGGTTTTGGTCTATGTGAGTAACTTGCAGTCCTGAGACTTCTGGCAGATGGAGGTCCATGGCTGCAGACTCCTGCAGGGTCTCTTTCAGGGTCTAGATCATACCAGGTAGCAACGTTTTCTGTTAGTTCTGTGATAGCTTTTCTATAACATCTTTGCCTAATAAGCATTTGTGAAATCAGATTTGTGCGTTTAATAAAGAGAATGCAACTTTTAAAGAAGATCTGACATTTTATAGAATTCCATTTATTTGTGTCTCAGCTAGCGTTGCTAACGATGGCAATGTTAGTAATGATGTTTGGCAATTAAACACGTTATGAAGTATTCAAACAATACAAGGTTAGTTAAGTTAAAGGAGATGTTGTGCAGAGCATTTCAAATTGAATTTGGATAGTGGCAAGCATCTGTGTGTTTGGAAATCTCTAAGTTTCTGCCTGAAGGGTAAATTGAAGCTTATATAAACAAGAACTTGTGATCTAATGTTTGTGCTTTTACTGACACAGACACAAAGACACACACAGATGCACACACATAAACCTCTATGGGAGGTTACAAAAGATATAAAAAGAGAGAGAGAGAGGGAGAGAGAGGACGTAGAGGAAGAGATGAGACATGTTAGCTGTCTATTTAATGTTTTTCACTCATGTAATACAGTCTGGCAAGGCTTTTTCCACAGTTCCACCAAGCCAGACCTGTAAAAGCAATTATCTGTCATCATAACGTGAATCAAACTTGCAACTGCTGTGGTTCTGAGAAGCGTGACAAAGTTAATTGAAATTTAGGCATTGAATAGTTTTGACTTCCTGAGATAAGGTGTGTTTTCAGGGGAAGTTTGTTGCTATGTTGGCTTTGGTTAACTATTCTTAAGACTCTTGTTAAAGGATTTGTGTTATTTCTGTGGGTGGATCGTAGTCTCATCCAATTATGACTTCAGTAGAGCCAAACTTTGTGTCATATGCTTTACTAGCCCATGCTGGTTTGCACATTCCTCTCACTTCACAAGAAGATAGAAAAAAGAAAAAAAAAAAAGGACCAAAAAAAAATATATCTCTCTCTCAAGAGATTACAAAAAGTACTTTGGCAATATCAAATTTTACTGAAAGTTCAGTTCACCGCAAAAATATAATTTTGGTGGCTTATTGGTGTATTGTTTTAGTAGCTACGATAAAATTATTTGAAATGTCACAAAAAATATTAACTCTCAGCTCAGAAGCCAAATATGAAATACTCTTAGGTTTTCTTGGCTAGTTGTCTTCTAATCTGACTGTAGAGCAGCATGCATTTGCTTTCACCTGGTTTTACACTCTTTTTAAAATGATACCTGTAATAAAATGGCTTGCTGTTAACAATTGAAATCCTAAAGGTATGCATGGTATTGGTACTAGTGTGAGTAATATAAATATGGAAAGGAAACTAGAACTTTCTAAGTTCCTGGGTTATAATACTTGCCTGATTCTCTGATTCTCTTTTTAGCCCTATTTTGCTCTAATACTGTTCTACCGACTTGCAGTGGAGTGGTTCCAGAGCATGATCTTGTAAGATGCTTGGTATCCTCAACACTGACTGAAAGAGTACACAAGGAAATGGAGTCTTTCCATTAGGAGGAGAAAAAAAAAAAAAAAAAAAAAAAAAAAAAAAAAAAAAAAGATTTTTGCACTCTCTTGGTACCAAATCAGAAGAAATATAAAAAGTAAACAAAAAACAAAACAAAACAAACAAACAAACAAACAAAAAACCTTTGGTTTTAGGAGTTTTTTTTGTTTGTCTGTTTTTTTTTTGTTTTTTTTTAATAGACCTTATTGTTTTGATCATAGAATGATTCATAGAATGGTTTGGGTTGGAAGGGGTGTTAAAGACCATCTAATTCCAATCCCAGCTGTGGGCAGGGACACTTCCTGAGACCAGGTTGCTCAAAGCCCCAGCTGTTCAACTTGGCTTTGAACACCTCCAGTGATGGTGCATCCACAGCTTCTCTGAGCAACCTATGCTAGTGCCTCATCACCCTCCGAGTGAAGGTTTTCCACTTAACCTCTAATTTAAATCTCCTCTCTTTTAGTTTAAAGCCATTCCCCCTTGTCCTATCACTACAACCCCTGACGGAGTCCCTCCCCAGCTTTCCTGTAGGCCCCCTTTATGTACTGGAAGGCTGCTGTAAGGTCTCCCCAGAGCCTTCTCTTCTCCAGGCTGAACAAACCCAACTTCCTCAGACTGTCTTCACAGGAGAGGTGCTCCAGCCCTCTGACCATCTTCATGGCCATCCTCTAAACATGCTCCAACAGCTCCATGTCCTTCTTATGCTGGGAGCCTCAGAGCTGAACACAGATTTTATTTTCATGTTGACCCTTAATTCTTGCTTTTGGGGTCTTTTAATTTATTTCTTAAAGCAATTTTTTAGTCACTTTGAAGGAAGAAAAAAAAAGTTCTTAAGTACTAATACAAGGTAACTAAAAATATTTTGTGAAAGTATAATTTTTATTTCAGTGAATGTTTCCAGGGAAAGATATGCCAATAATAGAGCTAGGACCTGTGTCTACTAAAGACATTTGCAGATTTAAGCCCTAAAAAAGAAGAGAAGGAAGCCTTTGTATTCCCCTCAATCTCCATGCAACATAAAAGTTCAAAATAGCATTAAATAATGTCCCCGAACCCTTGGGCCCCTGAACCTGTAGGCAGGGGCTGGAGGAGTGAAGTTTCTCCAATTTTAAGTAAAAAGTAGTTTTGAGAGCACCTGATGAAACTGAAAAGGTACAAGTCTATGAGGCCTGATGCCATGTATCCCAGTGTCCTAAAGGACCTGGCTGATGCAGTTGCCAAGCCTCTCTCCATCATATTTGAAAAGTCCTGGCAGTCAGGTGAATTCTTCATTGACTGGAAAAGGGCAAACATTGCTCCCATTTTTGAAAAGGGTAAAAACAAAGACCCAAGTAACTACAGACCAGTGAGGCTCACCTCTGTGCCTGGGAAGATTATGGAAAATATCCTCCTGGAAGCAATGTCAAGATACATGGAAGATGAAGTGATCAGAGACAGCCTGCATGGTTTCACCAAGGGTCTGACCAGTCTGGTGGCCTTCTATGATGGACTGACTGCATCAGTCAACAATGGAACACTGACTGATGTCATCTGCCTGGACTTCTGCAAGACCTTTGACATGGTCCCACAACATCCGTATCTCTAAATCGGAGAGAGATGGATTTGCAGAGTGGGCTGTTCAGTGGATTAGGAATTGGGTGGATGGCTGCAGTCAGACAGTTGTGGTCAACATCTCTAGGTGCAGGTGGAGGCCCGTGCCAAGTGGTGTCCCTCAGGGGTCTGTCTTGGGACCAGTGCAGTTTAATATCCTTATCAGTGACAGAGATACTGAGATCAAGTGCATCCTCACCAAGTTTGCAGATGACACCAAGCTGAGTGGTTCAGTCAATACAAGAGAAGGAAGGGATGTCATCCAAAGGGACATGGACAAGCTTGAGAAGTGGGCGTAGATGAAGCTAATGGGGTTCAACACAATCAAGTGCAAGGTGCTGCACCTGGGCGGTGACAATCCCAGACACCAGCACAGACTGTGAGAAGAATTCACTGAGAGGAGCCCTGCAGAGAAGGACTTGGGGGTTCTGGTGGACAAAAAGCTCAACATGAGCCAGCAGTGTGTGCTTGCAGCTCAGAAGGCCAACTGCATCCTGGGCTGCACCAACAGATGGGTGGGCAGCAGGTGGAGGGAGGGGATTGTGCCCCTCTGCTCTGCCCTTGTGAGGCCCCACCTGGAGTGCTGCATCCAGGTCTGGGGCCCCCAGTGCAAGAAGGACATGGAAGTATTAGCACAAGTCCAGGGGAAGATCACAAAGATGATCAGAGGGCTGGAGCACCTTTCCTATGAAGACAGGCTGAGAGAGCTGGGGATGTTCACCCTGGAAAAAAATAAGGCTCTGGAGAGACCTTATTGTGGCCTTTTACTACTTTGATGAGGCTTGCAAAGCAGATGGAGAGCAACTTTTCACTCAATCAGATAATGACAGGATGAGGGGGAATGGCTTTAAACTAAAGGAGGGGAGGTTGAGTTTAAGTATTAGGAGGAAATTCTTTACTCAGAGGCTGGTGAGGCAGTGGAACAAGTTGCACAGAGAAGCTGTGGATGCCCCATTCCTGAAGGTGCTCAAGGCCAGGCTGGATGGGGCTTTGGGCAACCTGGTCTTGTGGGAGGGGTCCCTGGCCATGGCAGGGGGTTGGAACTGGGTGAACTTTAAGGTCCCTTCTGACCTAAGCTGTTCTATGAGTCTCTGAAGTCAGAGCTGCAAGATTATTTCATCTCAGAAAGACTAAGCTGCCTTATGGCAGCCTCCTGTAGCTCCCATTCCATCTTCCATCTAACCTCAGCATTCACCAAATATATCTGAGGCAAGAGACAAACCAAGAGCGAGGATGCAAGTAAGGGTCACACCAGACACTAGTCGAGAAATTCTGGGAAGTTATGAGGCTCTCCAGGACTACTTCTAGACCTAATACCTCTATATGAGATTTAAATTTGGTGTGACTCTAATGAGAGTCCAGATTGAAGCCATAGAAGTCAATCCAGCTTTTAAGAACAGCAAAAGGGTTTAGACTGTACAGAACAGGCTTCCATGACCTAATAATTTAACAAGACTATTTCCATACTTTTTTTTCTTTTTTTTTTTTTTTTTCTTTTTTTTTCAAATGTGGAGGAACTACATGCCCTGGATCTGCTCAGACTTGCTGGGTATCTGGGGCTAATGCACAGGCCTGATCTTCTCAAGACTGAGGTTGAGCCTGGGAAACCTGTTGAATTGCACTTGAGGAAAAGTAAAGCCCAGCATCTGAGAAGGCACCATGGGAAAGAATCAGCAAAGGAGGAGCATGCAGCTAACCCTGCAACGGTTGCATTCTCCTTCCCCACTACTCTGCTAAATGCAGGTATTGGATTATAATGATTATAATTCAGTCCACCATAATGCAATAGAAATTTCCCAGGACAGCCTTTTTTCTTTTCTTTTCTTTTCTTTTCTTTTCTTTTCTTTTCTTTTCTTTTCTTTTCTTTTCTTTTCTTTTCTTTTCTTTTCTTTT
>NW_023305502.1:0-6401 GCF_011077185.1 Oxyura jamaicensis
CCTCATACATACACACTATATTCAAACAATATAACATTTCAATACTGTGAATACTTAATGAATCTGGTGATGTTATTTCTGGAAAATGCCAATGACATTCTTACACACCAAATGTACCTCTGCAGTCCAAACAGAAAAATCACATAAAAATCAGAAGTGGATTCAGCAAGCATATACTACAAAGTTAGCTCAGGGATTACAGAGTGAATGACAGCCTATTTTCTGCACCTATTTTAAGATTAGAATTGGCACCTACCCTTATGCTAATGAACACCTAATTAGAGACACCTCCTATTCAATAAACTGCTCTCTTATCATCAGTTAGATTACCTGACAAGCCCTTTCCCTCCAGTTCTGGCCCACCAAGATTCTTCATTCTTTTTCTCGTCTTCTTTTCTGTAAGAGAACTGATCCCGCTTAATCCCTGGAATAATGTAGCTTCTCTTGTGGAAGAGCTGGTTTCCCTCTTCCCCCTTTTTACATCAAGCTAATGGAGCCAATAGGTATCCTATTGATCTTTCTCTATGTGGTTTCCTCAAGGATTTGACAGACTTCCTTACAGGTTAAACATCCAGGCTTTCTGAAGTGGCTATAAAGCTTTGGTTTTGATTTTTTCAAACTTTTTTTTTTCTTTTTTTTTTCTTTTTTTCTTTTTTTTTTTTTTTTTTCCTCAAACCCTTCCTCATCCATAATCTTTAAAAGCTCCGTTGATGCCATGCAGAGTACAGGCTTATTTCTTTGCTGAACTAATCTAGGCACTGTCTAGTGTTGAGTACAGTTGTCTGATTCAAATCTTCTGTTACAAAGCAGATGACATCTAGCTAGATGTCATGAGAAGAGACTAACAATGACAATTCACTTATCCCTTAGAAAGAATCAATTCTCCCACAATGCATCTGTCAGAGAACTCTCACTCAGTAAAAGCAATTTTTCTAGCTGTCTGACACTGTAATTGCTCTTAAATTTTCAATGAACGTTTTACAAGAACTCCCCTGAACCATGATGAAAAACTTAACTTTTTCTAAAAATGAGAGGCTGACAGGATGAAAGAGGTCTTTCTCTTTAAAGCTCTGCTTGCTTGAGTAGGAATTCTTTCATATCATCAACAAGCTGTTGAATAGAGGATAGATTACTTTCCATTTATTTCATCAATCAGATTAAAGGCTCTCCTTCACAATGCCCTTTAAACAAGAGCTGTTTATGATGTCCTCCCAGGTTCTACTTTAATGTAGTATTAAATCACCCTGGGCAGAGAGGCAGGAAAAGCATATAAATATGATGAATATCTGACAACATTTAAGCATTGCATACATTCAGGTCATTTCCCTATTTCTTGTCACTCTGCAAAAAAACGTGAAATACCTCCAATCCTCCCACTAAGTTTTTAATGATAATGTGTCATTACAATTTGCACATCTTCAAAAAAATAAAATAAAATTTAAAGATATACAAGTATATAGTTAGATACATAAGATGTATATATAAGAACTTCAAATAACAGAGTGCATAACAAGAGTATACAGAACTACATGTTCTACATGAACTACACTTTAATTAAAATTTTGTCTGAAAGATGGTAGCTGCCATTCTATTCTATTGACTCATAAGTGCAGTTCTGTTCTATTTTTAGCCAGCAATAATATTACACAGGAAAAAAATAAAAGAACAGGTTATTTCATTTTATACACAGTAGAACAGTTTAATTAGTATGAGAAATATGTACAAACTGTAGCTGATTGTTCAAGAAAAATCAATATGAGTTTTGGTGTTATTATTGACTATCACATTAAAAGAACCATTTCTTATTATCTGGATAATTCCTCAGTTCAGTAATATCACACATATTAAAACATATACTTTTATCTGATTCAATGTAGAATTATAGTACACACTAATGAATTCTAAAATGTTTATATATCATGCTACATTTTAATAAAGGAGTTAGCCATTCCAAACACCATTTATTTGCTTTCTTACACAATCAGTATGCACATAAATAATTACATAAACTCCATACAATTGACAAATAAATAGCAAGACTAAATTTACATTTCTGATAATTCTAGGTTATATATACACATATATATGTATATATTAAATACCAGCCCCTAACAATTCAGAACGCAGATACATGAGCTACTACTAATATAAATACAATGTGAAATACTAAAATATGCATACAAATAATACAAATAGTTTTATCCTAAAATAACATACAAACCTTTAACTCGAATTTAAATGGATATGACTGATTTATTATACTGAGAGGAAGTTTTCTTTTTCCTCTCAAATTATTTTTGAGAAGTTTCTAGTAACTAGAAAGTTACTAGAAACTAGAAGTTTCTAGAGTTTCTAGTAACCTAGGAAGGATGAGAATAACTATAAAGGTGGTAACTATATGCTTTGAAGTAGGCCTTCATAGAATGGCTTGGGTTGGGAGGGACCTTAAACACCAAGTTCCAACCCCCTCTGCCATGGGCAGGGATACCTTCTATGATGCATTAGAAGGTTGGAGATGTAGCAGGAAATTCCACTACAAAGCAGAGTTCATGTTTCTCTGAATGGAAACTATAAATTTATTAACAAAAAGGAAGTACAATGCCCATTATCATCCATCGGATGTTACAATTAAAATATATAAACTTATTCCCCCCTCCAAAAACCACAATATTATTATTATTATTATTTTTTAATATCCTCTCTTATTTGGACTTTCACCATAAATATTTCCACATTCCTCTGTTCTCCCTTGATTAAGCCCTCCCCATCGATTAAGAGCTCCCCATGACTGTTTTTTACATCAGTATTTCCTCTGCTTTTTTTCTTTTCACAGTAAAACAGCAAGAGCTGTCAGGTCTGTTGTGGTGCCATTGATGTCAATGGGAAATCTATTTGTTTATGTATGGATTCTGAAGTTGCTGGAGGAAAACTGAATGTTGGGTCACTGTCACTGTTCAGAGCTACTTCCACACACATACTGTAAACATTATTCCATGTATGCAAACACCAATTTAAATAGTGAGATTTTTTTTTTTTTTTTTTTTTTTTTTTAAGCTGTTGATACAAGATTACTCAACATTCCAGGTGCATCTCTTTCTTCTAATTTTATATAAAAAAGGAATAACAATGACCTTCCTAATAAGGAATGGGAACTTTTCTTGCATCTCTGAGTTTTGTAGGATGACAACATTTTCTCCCTTGATCTGTTCACAACAATCTTTAAAGAATCAACTAAAATGCCTCATTTCTTAGGACTCCTTTTTTATAATTTAGACAGCTATTAGGAAAAATTAATATATATATATATTTCAGAATATATATACAATTCATTCAGATCTATATCTGCATTAATATCTTAATAAGTTTGTTCTTTAAATGTGCTTAAAAAAAGAATGGTTTCTTGTGTTAAAGCTATTGTACATTCTCTTGTGTTAAAGACAGTCATTTGCCTTATTTCTTAAAGAGAGAGTTATCAACTTTATTCTATTATCTACTTTAATTCAGTTGGGGAAAATAGGAAATGTGGCCAATCCTTTTCCATGTTCACTGATTCTTCCAACATGTACCACCGAAGCAGAAAAATCTGGGCATAAATCATCTTTCTTCCCAGAAGCCTGTTCTCCTTAATCAAAGGAAAGCAAAACCACTAACTCTATTACAGCCAGTCAACTTTTTAAAGACTCCTCTACAAGAAGAGCTATAGTTCTGCAAACATTTTCAGTGTCCATGTACTTCAGAAAAAGCAAGTGCATTTATTTTCACTGTGGCACTCCCACCTGTTTCTTCTGTCCCTGAAATCAGCAGGGTAATTTCAATGAAGCAAAGTTCAAGGAAGGGACTATGGAGGTGTCCATCTTTAAGAACACTAACACCCTCCATTATCTCTGGTGGGAAAATTCACAGAGTTCAGGTTAGACACATACTGAACTAGGACCTGAAACTGTATTTTTTATATATAAGACATACTAAGTAATCTAACAGTATGAGTATGCAAGTAGGAGGAGATGATGACTGCTATTACTGATATTCTTTCAAAATATTTCAAATCCAGACATTTTACAGATAAGAAAATTATGATCAAATGAAATAATATGTAATTTAGAAAATGTTGTTATGTGGAATTCAGCATCATTTTCCTTCCATTGGAAATACTTGCAATAAACTTGAACTACAGAAAAAGTCAATTTAAAAATTCAGCAAGAAATAACTGCTTGTTCAATGGGTATGATAGAGTGTCAAGAAGTATGCGATCAATGTGCTGAGGCTTTTTATACATTGATTTTGTGAAGAATTCATGATCAAAGAACAGAAGATAATGCAAAAGGATAACAATGGAGGTCCTCCATGAAGATTTAAGCTATGTGGAAATGGTGAGATATTAGCAGAATCAAGATTTCCTTAGACTGGAGAAGTAGAATAAAAATTGATTACTCAAAAATAATCCTGAACTCCAAACTTCTGGGAATTCCCTCATCATCTGAGTTTTATAACAGCATGATTAACATCTTGATGAAATGGAAAGATTGGCCAGGCTTATCTTGCTGAGAAAGAAAACTGTAACAAGTAGTTATGACATTTCAGTTATTATAATATAAGGCTATACTTTTACCATAATTAATTAATTTTACATCTGGCACATCAGCAGATTTTATGAAAGTTGAACAGTTCCTTTGTCTTCAACTTATACTATGGCATAAACAGAAAATTATTTCTTAAGATCATCCATTAATTCCATGAAAATAAAATGGAAATGACAGTTATTTGAGATATTGAACTCTATATTATCAAGCAGTGCTTTAGAGACACTAACAACAAAATCTACTTAGGAGTCAAAGGCTAGGGCAAAAGTCAGAAAGGAAAATGTTTATCATACAATGTTATAATAATAATAAAAAAAAGAAAATTTTCAATCATAACTATTTAGGGACTGTAAGATTTGAGGAAATGATAGAATTGTTTATGGCATGTTCTAATTAAATTTCAGAAGTGTAATTATTTTCTGAGCAATTCTACAATGAAATACTTGGATGAAGAAAGGAGCTCCATTCACATTTGATGCTTTGCATCTCATTAGTTGTACTCATAAACACACTTTCTTAGTTGGTCTCATCACTGCCTTTAGTTATCTTGCCTGGGAATTACAAATATCAGTCACTCAAAGGAAAACATAAAATTTAACATCATTACACAAGTGGAAGCTATTCCAAGCTCCTTAGTGGCACGCACTGTCTCAAAAGAATTCTTTTAATCTATCCACATACTTTAATCGAACAAGAATTAAAACATGGTATTATACATTTTTAATTTTTTTTTTTTTTTTTTAATTTTAAAGTTAAATTACCAAATTCAGAGCAAAATATTGGGAAACTTGGCACCTGGAGAGGCTTTTCAGGGAAAGTATTTGTGAATGGATTAGTCAAACCCTGGTGCTGGTATCTGTCTTTTCCCTGTTTCTAATGAATTTAGGTCTGGCAGAAACAAGAATTTAAAGTATTTGCACACCAGTAAGCTTACATTAAGACTTTTTTTTTTCAATCTTTTCCTGTGGAAACAGAATGGGAAAATGATTGGCAAAACTTCATTTCTGCTTGTCATTTGGAAAAGCTTAACCTCTGGAAGATATGAAGTTAAATTTCAAATTTCATGTGATTCCATACAAAGACAGTTTGAGTTCACCTATTTCAAAGCTTATCTGTCTAAGCTTATGAGTTTATGACAAGTTCCCAACACAAACAGCTGCAGAATTGTGAATGTCATGAAAATTGTCTCATCAGGGTGGAGTGAAAAATAAATATCTTATTTGACCCCCCCCCCCCCCCCCATCACCCCTGCATAAGTGTACTGATTTCTCTTCCTCCTACTGAAGAAAAGGGAAAGGAAGAGAAGGCAAGGCAAGGCAAGGCAAGGCAAGGCAAGGCAAGGCAAGGGAAATGGTGGCAAACAGAAAGAATTTTGCCTGCCTCTTGAGGATGGACAGTTGAGTAGTTTTTGGGATATCACATTTGTTAAAAGTGTTGATTTTTTTCCCCTGTGGTACAGTGTTGTTTTCTCTGATCTTTTTCTGATCTTTGATTCAGCACGGTAGATGATTATTGCACTCACTTTCACCTCTGCTTATCC
Organism: Oxyura jamaicensis; assembly: GCF_011077185.1. Classification (NCBI taxonomy): domain Eukaryota; kingdom Metazoa; phylum Chordata; class Aves; order Anseriformes; family Anatidae; genus Oxyura; species Oxyura jamaicensis. The sequence goes on from NW_023305502.1 coordinate 6,121, forward strand.
TTGCTGTATCATTTGAGTGCCTTCTGCTGACTGTACAAAATTGTGTTCCCAGATCCTCAAATGTTATCTGTTGATCCAAGGATGAAGTGTGTATATATATATATATATGTATATATAAAGATAATCTCAAAGGTAGAATTTAATTGGTTGCTACGGAGTTTCAATACAAACACTGAGTGGGATTCTTAGAGCAACATAACTGTAAGACAGAGATGTCTATCCTCCAAAATTTAAATAAAATAACGTTTGTACATATTTCTGTAATTTTTGGCCTTTCTTTT
>NW_023305503.1:0-6389 GCF_011077185.1 Oxyura jamaicensis
GGGGCCGCCCCGGCCGCGGCCCGCCCACCGCCGGGCCCCGCGGCAGGGCGGCGCCCGTGGGGCTGGGGAGCGGCCGGGGGGCACCCGGGGAGGCCCGGGGGGGCCACGGGGCGAGTCGGGATCTGGCCCCGCGGCTTCTCCCCTCGACACTTACCGCCGCGGCGCCCGAGGGCGGCCCGCCCCGGCCCGGCTGCGACATGTCGGCGCCCGGCGGAGCCTGTCTCGCCTCTTCCTGCCCCGGCGGGCGGCGACGGGGGGCTCCGGCCGCCCTGGGGCGGGACGGGGCGGCGTGGATAGCCTGTGGGACTGGCTTTTGGGAGGGATCGCTGGAAGATTGTTACGGACGTGGGTGGGCTTGCTCGCTCTCCCCACAGCCCCCCCCGGGCGGGGCCTCCCTCGGGTTGTGAGCGGGGCTCGGGGCGGCCGTTAACGCCCGGCCCCCAGCGCCCCGCTCCTCACAGAAATAAGCTCAGAGGTGACAGAAATGCGGTGCCCAAATCGTAGTGAGAGCCCTTCCGAGTCCGTCAGGGCTTGCGAACGGTCAGGCAAAGCTGCTGGCAAGGTTGGTCGTGACCAAGGGGCGCTGATAAAATGTGGGAGATCCTCAGTGCCCGGGGGACCGCGAGCAAGTGACACGGATAAAAAGTGATAAGGAACTGGCTGAGCGAACTGCTCCTGAGAAGTATTAGCCGCGGTTCCTAGACGCTTGTGGGAGGAGGCCGTGTGTGTCAACAGCAAGAAGCCGTCGGGGCTGGGGGCACTTCTCGGCCCCTCAGCAGCTGTGCCCTGACACCCCCCGGGAAGAGGCAGCAGGACAAGGTCACCCAGCGGGGAGCAGCCCCCGTCAGTGCTCAGGCCCTCTCCGACAGAGAGAAGGAGACTTGCGGATGCAGGCGAGTCCCTCAAGGCCTCGGAGAATGGCTTCAAGCTCCAGAACGCAGGTGTGAGCCTCCAGGATGGTTCAAACACGTCACCTGCCTAAAGCAGTCGCTGCTTCTCCTTTTCGTTTACCTCTGTACCCAGTGCAGACTCACGGCTGGCCTTTGAAGTGATGTGGGCTACAGCATGTATGCATTTTGCTTTCCACTCTGCGGGTCACCTGCCTAAAACTGTAAGCACATAGCACTTGATTGAGCTGTGTCTTGCATCTGACAGTGGACATGTAAAGCAATTACACAGGAGCACCTTTACAGGGCTCTGCATCCAGACAAGGAGCTCCAGAAGAGATGAAGGCAAGAGACGTATTCACTGCATGACTTTTGCACAAGCCTTTCGTGTGCTGCTTTACCTGTGGTCACTGCGACAGGTCTAACAGAGAGTACCGCATTCCACAGCTGCAGGCAGAGGACCCTCCCTGCTGACACAGTGCTCATTTTGTCTGCTTCCCCCCTTCTCTTGCTACGTGCCTGACGGCAGCAGGCAAAGCTGTCAGTGACTGAAGTTGTGGAGTTTTATGGTAACAAGGCAGTAATGGTAAAAAATTTGGCGACGTTGTCTGGCATCGTACTAGGTGCTGAGGGTTCTGCTGATCCAGCACCACGTCAGTTTAAAGCTCTCCGAGGAAGAAGTTCGGCATCAAAATGAGGTTTGAAACAGCTGTCAGAAATCGCATCCATCTCTGCTGTATATAAACACAGACCACACATTCCAAACGGACTCAGCCCGCCTCAAATTCACCATGCCTAAAATGGCACCCTACCCCAGCAAGTGAGGTGGGATGGATGCTTTCGAGCACAGGATATCTGCAGGGAGGAGCAGAGCCTTCCCGCTGCTTAATCCAGACCTTGCAGCTGCTGTGTGCGCCTGCAGTGCTTTGGAGTTTGACCAGTCTCCAGTCTTACAAAGCTGTGCTTTGGAGCGAAGGGGGATGCACGGTTTTCTCTATTAGATGGCTTCTCTCATTTGCCACTGATTTGAAAACCATTGTTATTTGGCTGTTTTGCACAGAATTTATTCTTAACTAGTTTATATAACTTTTACATGTTAAGGGTGTAGACTCCACATGTTTACCAGAGAATTAAAAAGCAGGTACTTGTTCCGCTAACAGAAGTCATTTTAGCTGGCTGGTGCCTAAGTCATCTCTTGACCTGCTGCACACCTAAGCACCAGTCAAAAAGTTTGCTCATTTGGGTAAAATCTGGGTATTTGGGTGGAGGTGTTGCTAGTAATGATCCAAATCAGTCTGATACTTGTTGCCTTTAGTCATGAAAAAAACAAGGCTTTCAGTACTGTACAGGCGTGCAATTTGAAAGTTATGTTTTTTGTCTGTTTGCTTGCTTTTCCTGCTGCATTTTCTAATTATTCCTTCACAGCATCTCCACTTGTCATGTGCAAGTGAGCAAACCCATGAATGCCTGTCAAGATTTTACATGGCACTGGTAGTTCTGCACAGGACTGATCAGAAACAGGTAAAAGAGATGGTGAGTAGCCCATGCATATGTTTTTGGCAATGTATCTTAGCTGGAGCAAGAGCAGGCAGCCCCACCAGGAACACAGGTTCTTTACTGCGACAATGTGTAATGTAAGCAAGTCTTCAAAAAACACTAGTGTTATGTTTTTAGCAGTCATTGAGGTATGCCTTATATGGGCACATTTACATCAAATTCAGGATACTGGCAGACTAAAACTGGACAGACTAAAACCGTGACAGTTTTTAAAAGGCACAGAAATCAATATTAAAAAAAAGAAAAAAAAAAAAAAAGTTATTTTCACTTAGCCTCTTTCCTTCTCTTCTTCTGGTTGACCAAGAAACTCTTCTCACAAGTTCTCTTTCTGTTCTCTTCTTCCAAAACCCAGAACATCACTTTCTTACGGCCATCGCAGGACTTACTTTTTTTTTGTTGTTTTTCCCCCACTGGATGCATGTAGTCCCACCTGCCCTCGCACACTAACAGTAACAAGGATGGACAATGTACGTTTCATTTCTTCTTCTACTGCTTTTGTTCACAAAACGTTTGGTATATGGAAATTGGAATTTTCAGTTACAGACATGCTATCTGTTGGTACGGGCAAGTAGTTTGCACTGTAAAGCAATCCTTGCATTGTAAAGCAATATTTGAAACATTTATTACTGAAAAATAAGTATTTTCATATATATCGATGCCCATATTTTTGTACACATCATATAATATTCTCTTTTATCATATAAATTCTATGCCCTCTGTTCATTTAGTTTGGCTTGAAGATTTCCTGCTGAACTTCATCCCTCTGCTGCATGGAAATTTGCTTTGCACAGACAGAAGTCTTAAACCCTTACACCAACCAAAATAGCTACTAATTCCATAGTCTCCCTTGAGTTTTATGGTTTTGTAAATCACAAAATGCTAACCTGGTCTTTAATTTAAAACAAACAAACCAAAAAACTTTGAAATTAACTTTCAATAATCACTGGAGCTGAATTTGGTTGATAGGTACAAATGCTTGTATTTATTCAGTGGTTTGGAGCACATGACACTGAAATAGAGAAAATCCCAAAGCTTCAGCAGAATGCATCACCTTGTCAATGAAAAAAATAAATAAATAAATAAATAAATAATGTAGGCTTCATCATAAAAGACTTTATTCCACTGCCATGCGTTGAGTACTTTATTTTAACCACAGCCACTCTCTGGTGCGGAAACCAAACAGTGCAGTCAGTTTTGGGAGTCAGCAGAGATTCCAGGCAGCTAAGACCACCATATTCCCCAAATACTTCTAGCCATTCGATGGGAAAGAGTTTGGGAAAGTGTGTTTCAAGCCATGGATTTGTTTCAATATAAATACAGCTTTTACTAAATTGCAGGCATTTCTCTGGGTTGGACGTAGATATGAACTGTACAAGGTTATGACTCTGAAGTGAGGTCCAAAAGGAAGTATGACGAGCGAGGCGTTACCCTAATGAATGTCAAACATTGCAACTATGCAGGAGTGGCTAACCTGCAGCTCATTTGTCTGCTAGTTTTATCTAAAAAGACCTTTCCTGAGATGAGTTATATTCTCTCATGTGTGAAGTAAATTATAAAAGTATTGCAAAATTTATATCTGTGATGTTTCTGATCTTTTATAATCCTAGAGGAACTTTGCTGAGTGCTGTATTTTTACATAGCAAAATGACCGTAGTCTCAGATTCTGAAATCATAGGCTTTGATTACTTTATAACTAGAAACTACTCATAAGGAAGTCTGAGATCACCATGTAATCTGAGATGAAAAAATTCCATGTGTTTAGAGCTAAATTTTAAAGTATTTCTAGACTAGGAAGTCTTACAATCAATATAAAACCATGCTAGTGAAATCAAACACATACCTTCTAAGCACGGGGCTCATCTTCACCATGCAGAATTTAACAAAATGTTTTTATTTGTGCCAATGCCTTATCTTGCAAATCATAAAATCTACGTGAGAGTTTAAAGCTTTCACGTACTTCCATATGCAATTACTGCTCAAGAAGCCCAAGGCAGATGCAAGTATAGTTTATAACTAACCCAAAAGCAAACGCAAAACCAACACTGGAATATTTTACGTGTTGAATTTATAAATAGTGTATTTATACAGAATATGTATGTTTTTATATCTATGGTATATTTATGTCTGTGTGTGTATGTATGCGTGTCTGCCGTGCAATGATTTTTCACTATTCTATGATATAATGCACTAGAACACTAACCATGAACCCCAGGTAAAAGACTAATGACTGGATATGAAATAATAATAATTTACAGCAAAACAGCAGTGAAAGTTATAATTAATATACACTAATTATATAACAGAATATTAACCTTGATACGGAATTTTGACAGAAGTCTTAGAGAATCTCTAAGGCCAGGCAGTGATCAGGAAAGGGAGAAAAACAGCTTTTCCACCTGCCTCTGCTCTGCCTTCATAAGGGACAGCCACGGCCTGAGCCCTTGGTTTGGTTTGGACTTGTAGCTACCAGTGGCAGCAGCTGCTCACGGTGGCCCTGACTCTTTCAGCACCACAAAAGGTGGTCGTTTTTGTGGCTGCTCCTTGGGGCCTTGCAGGAGCATGCTGGCAGGAGGGCAGCCCGACGTGCACTGGTGAGAAAACACAAAATTCTCTTTTTCAAGCCCTGCTGAATATATATATGTACATACATATATATTCATCCTACCAGCATTTTGAAAACTCTTCCCCAGTGCTTTGACGGCTGGGAGCTGATGCTCATTCTTACTTATTTTCAGCAGCTGGCTGTGAAACAAGATGCCAGGAATTGCCAAAGTGCTTCCATAACGCTTCCCCCTGCCCTGGTGGCAGGCTGTATAAAAACCTTGGGCAAACGAGAAAGTCCTGTTGAGAGGGAAGGAAATTATAATGCTGTGCTCTGCCTGTTCTTGTGAGTTACTGCACACCCGTCCTTCTTGCAGGGATGCTGCACCTGTCATGGCTGGTTGTGTATCCTGCAGGCTTTCATCTGTTCACAGGCATTTTTGGGGAAGGGGGAGGTTTTGCCTTTGCTGTTGCTAAACAGAGGCTCAGGAGGAGTGAGGAAGGTCCAAGGTCACACAGGGTGCTTGTAGCGGATAAAGGCATTGACCCCGAATTTTGTTTATGCACAGCACTTTCCATCACACCACGTTTCTGTTCTGATTATCAAGCTTAAGAACGGGGTTATATCAACAATGAAGAAAAATGCTGTTATATACGTTGCCCTCTCTGGCATGCAGACCGTGAGAAATCTGTCATTTTCATCAAAGTGTACACTCATACGGCCATAGTTACCTGTGCAAAATGGCTTTGTATGCAGACACACATTCATGCAAACATACACACGTTTTACACACATGCACAAATAATCTGTCACATTCTAGAGCGAGAAAACAAACAAACAAACAAACCTTGTCAATTACATCTCTAATCACGGCTGCACGGTACTCCTGGAAACAGGAACGAAAGAGGACAACGCCACCGCTTCGGTGGGCACCACACTGCTGAACCCCCTCCTGCCGGCTGTGCATGTCGTCACGCATTTAACAGCCTTGTTACTGTCTGGTTTGTCTTGCACAGCCTTAGATCTGGAAGTGAGATTAACACGATACAAGCTGCTTAATTAATGAATGAATATTAATCATCATGTCTCCCAAAGAGAGGTCTGCTTGCAGCGTGGCATTTCCATTTTATGGAAAACTGCAGCAGTTCAGGACTTTTTTTTCCTGCTTCAGAAGTGTGGGAAACAAGAAAATGGTATTGGTTTGAAGAGAAATATGCGTAACTTGACAAATAGTTCACAGTTTCGTGCTGTTTTGAAAGTCAACATCTATCACAATAGAAAAAAAAAGAGAGAGAAAGGAAGAATGAAAAGGAAAAGGAAAAGGAAATAGAAAGGGAAAAGAAAAAGAAAAAGAAAGAAAAAAGAAAAAGAAAAGGAAAAAGAAAAAGAAAGAAAAAAAGAAA
>NW_023305503.1:6399-9999 GCF_011077185.1 Oxyura jamaicensis
AGAAAAAGAAAAAGAAAAAGAAAAAGAAAAAGAAAAAGAAAAAGAAAGAAAAAAGAAAGAAAAAGAAAAGGAAAAAGAAAAAGAAAAGAAAAAGAAAAAGAAAAGAAAAAGAAAAAGAAAAAGAAAGCACAAATGCTGAACACAATAAGAGATAAGTGAGCACTTGGAAATAGGACCGTGGTGCTCAGTGCAGGGAAAAGAAGCCCTGACCATTTGCTGCATCCCTAACTCTAGCTTTACTGTGTTTCAGTCACTACAGAAGTCACTCCCCCCTTGGTAACTGATGGCAGATGTCCCGTAGCTGTAGAACAGCACAATCACAAACCATCGATTCCCCTGAGTGGCCAAGCAGTGGTGCCTGGGCAGCACGTTGCTGTAGGGTAGCCCTGCTTGCAGCGGCAACCCTTCCAGCTCATGCTCCTGAGAGCAAATGTGGCACTAACGGTGCTGGAGCGTGGCAAACTTCCTCACAGAGTGCACCACTCCCTCTTGGGAGTACCTCTTTCTGAGCCGTGCGTTAGTTTCGTGTTCGTGCTGTGATGTGCTGTGGGTGGCTGTGTCTTGCAGTGAGACCTGTTGCCGTGCGCGCTCAGGACCAGGCTTCAGTGCAAAGGACTGGTTCTGCCATGAAACTGCTTAGTGCAGAAGTCCAGCACGAGTTCATTCCAGCCGATCTGCAAAACATCACAGAGGTAACGGAGCCCTGAGCACACCACAGAACCACGAATCCACATTTTCTATCCGGAATACCGTGCTGCACCTCTGATCCAGGCTGCAGGAGACCAGCAGCCTAGCTGGCCAAGGCGCCGCCGTGATTCCCTCCAGGCAGTGTCCACCCGGAAAGCTGCACGCAGACATTTGGATGCCCTTTGCTGCACAGCAGAGGCTGCCCCGAGCCTCCCATGTGCATGTGATGTGAGCTCCACTGGCAAAATACACAGCAACTACAGCAATGTGGGGGCTAGCACAGGCACGGGGTTTCTGATACGAGATAGGCAGGAACTTATATTTTGTACTCCTCAGTGCTGGCACATCTGGGACACAGATAGCCCCAGAGCCTCAAAAAGAAAGCTGTTTCAATTACCTGCAGGGTAAAAGAGCAGTAAAATCTGAGCAAAGTACTCTGCTTGAGGAAGTGTGTTTGGTCCTGCGCTGCTTGAGATTTCTTGGCCCGGCACAGCTGCTGCTCCCTGCCCAGGCTTGCTCTGCAGAAACCCGCCTGGCTGCCCCAGCCACCTCCCTGGCACAAGCGGCCCATTCCTGTGCCCTTCCACATCCCAGGGCGCCCAGGTTACGTCCCAATTTCCAGAGCAAGCAGCAGGGAAAGCCCCTCGCAGCGCAGCTGTGCCAGACGGTGGGCTTGGGAAGCAAATCTCTCCCTCGGGTCTTGTGTCTGCTGGGTGGCAGAGCGAGAAGCTCTCCACTGGCTCTCATACCTCTGCCGTGATTCAGAGTCCGCAGACGTCGGGTGACAAATCTGCTCTGCTCTGCTCTCGTGAGGAGGAAGGCCAGCTGCGGAGCAGCGTAGGGGTGGAGCAGTAAGCTAGAGAATAACTGCGTGATTAGTAGATGTGGCAAAAACAATGGCCTCAAGGGGGAAAATAAATCTTCCCTGCCATAAGACCCTTAAAACTGACAGTAGTTTTGCACTTTAAAAAACAAACAAACATACTATTCGAGTGAAAGTGCGCACCTCCTATTCCAGGCTCCAGGGAAAATGAAAATTTTCCTCCGCCACTTGCAATTTGGCATAACCAGAGGAAGTGCAGTCGCTTCTGATTGCCAGGAACCTGCTTCAAAGCTTGCTGCAATAATGGTTTCCAACTGCCCCTGGTGAGTTTTAGATTAAATATAATAATAATAATAATAATAATAATAATAATAATAATAATAATAATTTCTGCACCAACAGTGCTTTCAATGAGATAGTTCCAGATATCAGCACAAGTAAATGTTCCAGGGGAGAAGGCCTCAGGTAGGTGAAGAAATGCAAGGGGCAGTTTAAGTCAAGACATCCAGGTCCTGATAATCCCCCCTCCTTAAGGAATCAGGATGCTGGGAACCCCTAGGCAAAGCACCACGGCGTGTTTGGGCAAGTTTGGGCCGTTCTGCCTCCCACTCTCCTCCCAGACACCCAAAAAGCCACCGGCTGCACCACAGCTCATCCAGCAAATCCTCCCCAGAGCTACCAGCTTTTACTCCCCGTGGCTGCCACGATTGCTGCTAAGCCCCTTCTAGATTTTGCCAGACAAACTTCACTGCAGTGCCTTTCTTCTCTCTTTTTTTTTTTTTTTTTTGGATTATAGGGTGCTTAAAAATGTCCTACAAGCAATGCGGGCCCTCCCAAGGTAGCACTGTTAATGTTGGGCGCATACAGGCTTGCTTTTCCTGCTTTGGAAATAGCCCCTGATTATAGCCTGGTCTCAGCCACTCCCAGCTGAAACCCACTAGGAATCAGAACAGGATGAACTAGTTGTCGTGAAGTAGTTTGGTTAAATAATATTATTCAGTGCTTTTTAATTTATATATACATATATATATAATAATATATTTTTTCTGATGTCGTGATGCAATCTGGGAGTCTCAAGCCCCCCCTTGTACTGAGAAATATTCAAAGATGGGAAGAACGGTGGAATCGGAGGTATTTAAGCTCTAAGATCTACGCAGTCCTTCCCAGTGCTTAAAATGGCTCCGTACATCAGCTGCAAGATGACACCGGGTTGTGCTTGCCCTGTGGCACATCCGGCCTCAGCTCCTAGCTCCATCTCCTTGGGATGCCCCAGTAAGAGGGCAGGCTTTGATTTTTTGCTGCCTCTTCTCTCGGGAACTCCCTTTGCCTCCCCTTGGGGCTGTGACTCATTTCCTTGTACTGCTTGCTCATCTCATCCTGTCTGCTGCCTGGGCTAATGGCTCGCTGCTTCCCTCCACAGCAGCAAAACTTGTTAGAAAAACAAGTTGTAGCAAAATTTATCACGTTGTAGGATTTTTTTTTATTATTTTTATTTTTTCCTTGGCACGCAGTACCTCAGTGAAGCTTCATAAACAGATAGGTAAATAAGGAAAAAATCCCGTTATATCCATACAGTCCCGTTTAATGTCACCGCACTGCGAGCATGCAAAGAGGCACCAGCGACGGTAACTCAAAAAAGCAGTCTTAAACTTCAATCTCCTGAAAAGCTGGTATAAATTAAAGCGAAGAGAAGGCGAAAGGTCGCCGGGGTTGCACTGCCGCCTGCTGGGGACGGCACGGCCAAAGGCACTTCGCCTGGAAACTAGCACAGCAGAAATTCCATCTTCATATGTATATATATTTTTCAAGATATGCGATTCTTTCTTGCCGAGGAAACCGATCCTTTCTGTGTTTGGCAGCGAGGAAATTGCAATTATTGTACCTGCTCCTCTTAAATTAGTTTGCACCCGTCACTCAGAGTTTGTGTCATTGTTTATATCAATTTTAAGACAAAAGGCAAGGAAAACTGAGTGGTAGGAATCTTAAAATTATGCTCTGTTATCTTCATTTAGCATAACTAAACACTGGCATCTGGTTTTCTACCACTACGGGAAAAATAAGGATGTGAGAGTGGCTGTGTCTGTGTCTGT
>NW_023305504.1:0-8307 GCF_011077185.1 Oxyura jamaicensis
CAATGCCATAGATCTCCTAAAGAGCTCTTCAATTGTTTGTTTACATCCGAGTATTCAACTTCTGTATGACTTACCTGGCTGAAATTTTGGTTTCCCAATCCATAAGTTAATTCTCTTAATCTAATAATAAATAGCAAGAGACTAAGATTCTGCTGAGATGCATTTCAGATTCAGGAGCTTTAGATAAGCCTTCTGGAGTAATGCTATACGATTACATGATGAAAAATCAGTCTAAATATAATCCTCTTCTCCACACATGGTTCATCTCATACCAGCAACATAATTATAACATTGGTTATTGATATAGTAATATCAATTTATAGGTGGACTGGGGAAATTACTTGTTGAGCCAAAGCTCATCATTTATTTTGGGCATATGCGTTTACTTCAACATTGTAAATTCTAGATTAATGGACAAATCTGATAGTTTCAGAGGGAAATTATAATAAATCAGTATGCCTATTTATGGGCAGAAGGAGATAATGTTTTTGAGGAAGAAGCAGCAGGAAAGAAAATGCACATCTGGAAGCTATGTCCTATTGTTGCCTTACCCTAAATTCTACCAAAGTTTAGTAGCAGTCAGAGGATCCCTTCAGATAGAACTAAACAAAAATATCAAACATCATAATATAAATGTTATACATGATCCAGTATAGGCATATTTTTTTTAATGAAAATAATTCATCAGCTTTTCCCTCCACTTATAAAGTCTGATGAACCTCTATGTAGATTTCTTTCTTATGGATACTATTGCACATCTGGCTTCTCATTCAAGAATTCAAAAGTATTTTCTAGTATTGGTGTTTGTAAAATATTGGTCTTTTTCTCTCATGGGGCTCGATTACATATTTAAAATTCTCATAATTATGGGAAAAATACATAATGGACCGCAGGGATGAAGAACTAAAATACAAAAAGCAGTACCACTACAGTTTGTATTTATTCCTTTGTAAAATATATTCCTAAAAGGAGGTGACGTTGTGGTACAAATAAGCATAGTCATTTCAAGATTATGGGGAATGAAGTTTCTAGCAAAAGCAGATGAAATAGATAATAATAACTCCTGTTATCTGCAAAATATTTTGAAAGTCTCTTCTTGCAAAATGACTGCTAAAAAAAAAAAAAAAAAAAAAAAAAAAAAAAAAAGAGTGGTCTTTGAATCCCAGCAGTAGTGATCTTGTCAAGAACATCAACTACAGCAATCCAGAGGAGGATTTCCATTCCATTCTATGACCTGGGAAAGGGAAGTTTGAAGCCATAAGTCAGCCCCTTGGCTTTCACAGAGAAGTCAGTGCTTGTCACTAACTAAACAGCAATAGCTGGCAATGCTGGAGCATCAGGGAGCTGGGAGAGGGCAACATCACTGTGGAGTTTTTTGTCAGCTTTGTAGATTTGGAAAGGTGAAGGGAGGGAGACTGACAAAGAAACCCATTAATGCATGGCCTTTCTTTTTTTTTTTTTTTTTTTTTGCTTTGGTTTGGTTTGGTTTGGTGGTGGTGGATTTCCTCCACACACTTCTAGTAAACACAAGAAATTTGCATTTGCTGCCAATGCATTATTGAGTTTCACATCCTGTTCAGCATTTATAAACTGCAAACAACAATACATAATGGTCAAAAAGCAGTGCCTCATATAATGACACAGTCAATAATATTTAACTGTGGCTTATTAACCTCTCTGCATTAATCTTGAAGTTATTCACTGTAGAGGAAAGTTGTTATTATAATAAATAAAACAAAAAATAAAGAGAAACTTGAAACTCAACCCCAGATCAAGAAAGACTGGCCATTTATTCCAGTCTTACTGATAAAGCTTTTTAAATGTTCACCTAGTGAGTTACAAAACCTGCCAGCTAGTGTTTACTCCGAGAATTTCAAAAGATGTTGCATAGAGTACCACAAATAAATTTCCTTTACAGTAGGTGTATCCAACAAGGTCATGAGCCCTTAAACATATAGTGAGACTCTTGGCTACATTGGTCTATGCAGTGACCAGATACCAGGGAACATGGATCACTGTCTTGAAGCTTTGTGTACACATAATCAGTTGGGACAAGCTTAAAATAGAGTAATATGCTCAGATTTTCATAGTAAGAGAAAAGGGTACACATGAAATACAATAAATAAATAAATAAATAAATAATAAACTAGTGACATGTGCCATTCAGGCACATGTATTTTCCTAAAGTACATAAATGCAGCTTTATGGACCTGCACAATGTTTTCAGAAATTGGCTTTTGCTTTGATTTTCACTGAAATGTGACAAATTTTGTTGGTTATGCAGTTTTGCTTCCTATTGCAAATAATTGTCACTTTGCTAACTCTAGTGAGTGATTAAGGCTGAGACTTTGTGTTCAGTTCTCCCTATTTTCTCATACTCTCCAGCACGGCTGCCTCATTTTCACACAAAAATGTTTCTGCTTTGCTTTGTTATCCAAAATGACTCTATGACAGTTTTGATGCACTCATTTTACCCATTCCAGCTGGAATTCTGGAAACAGCCAATGCATTACGAAATAAATCAGACCCTGCAATTTTCTTCCTCACAACAGATCAAAAATGATAAGAAGCTACTATTTACTGTGCATGCCATCAGAGCTCTGCAGTCACACAGAAGCTGATAGACCATATTTAGCATTAAAAAGCATTAAATTCCTCTTAAAAATCAGACTCTGAACAGAATGTTATCCACCAACAAGCAATAGGAAAGCAAACAACCAAAACAGAAAGAAAAAAAAAAAAAAAAGAAAAAAAAAAAAAGTTCTTTCCATCATAAAGTCTTACAAAGTTTACAAAGAAGTAGAAGAGAGTACAATGAATTAATTTCTTTAGATTAAAAAATAGTACCATAAAACATGCTTCTTTTATTAACACACCACATATCTTTTATTAACAAACTACATTTCTTTACCCTAGGAAGTTGTGATTTTGTACACAGAAAGCCAAGTCTTCAGAAGTTATCCTCAGTTTCACACTGGGGAACTGAGGCAAGTAGAAGCCCAAATTACTTCAAAAGGCTGCTATCAGAGACAAGGAGAACTTCTTTGAAAACTGAAATGTACTTGTGCCACATTGTTTTTCTTTCAGCATAGGGAGCACCTTTTTCTCTTGTTAAACTCAGTGGGAGAGATCTTAGGAGTGACAAGCGTCTGGCATACCAGACCATCCAAGACATCCCCATGAGGCCAGAAGGCATGACATGGGACTTGCTGGTCTTCTGGCTTTTAAAGCAGCAGCTGAAGGCCAGGCAGGGTGGTCTAATATGGTCTCTGAAGAGGCAGTGGGTGCCCATGCTTGGGCACCTGAGTTTCTCTCCTTTCTATCAAAGAGATGTGGACTGTTGTTTTAGGGGAGGGATCCAGAACTGGATCTAATGCCAAAAAGAGAAGAAAATAAATGAAATTATACAAACTTTTTATTCCTTTGCCAATCTTAAAGGCAGCAGGTCACTTGCTCAGCTGAATACTGTGTACAAAAGAAACATTACACACCAACAGATACGATCCTAGGAGAGACTAGTATAACCTTTTGCATCTGTATTCACATACATATAAAGTAGAAGGGAAAAAAAATCCTGTTGCAGTTAAAATTTGGAGTTTTTTCTTATTGTTCTCGTTGTTGTGTTTTGTTTGTTTCTGTTAACTAATTACTTAGATTCTTAGAAGGTGTGTGTTTGTGTGCTTGTTTGTTTGTTTGTGTGTTTGTTTGTTGTTTGTTTGTTTCCTAAAGAAAAAAGGCAATAGAACAGGACCCATCCTAATGTATGTTTCAGTATATGGGTTTTATTCTCTTTCCCTTTTTCCTTGATTTGGCAGTGGAAAGTAAGAGTGAATTATTAATACTTATAATACCTGCTCCCATCCCAAGTGCTTCTACCTGTGATAATATCACCAACAAAAATCTTCCCATAACAGCAGCAGACATAGAAGTTGCACTGGCAACTTGAGAATCTGTTGCAGATTTGCATTATGTATCAGCAGTGTGGTGCACCAGAAAATACAGGAGATTAATTAATTTGCTTTACATCACTTTAACCTTGCAGTAGGGTTTAATGATCAATGTTAACAGCTTTATGAGTCTGAATTTCCTTCCTGCTCATATAGAAGTAACCAGATGTTCTAGAAAAACACATATAAATAAGCTGGGAGTTCAACCTGGACTTTTATTAGTGGACAGAAACCCAAACCATACTTTTTCTGGATGATAAAAAATTACTGGTTTCCACAGGGGATCTTTTATACTGTCATAAATCCTCCATCTGGCATTTAATTCACTTCGCTCTTCAAATATTTGCTATGTGCTGATGCATTGAATTTTCTTTGTTTTTTTTTAATATCTATTCATTTGCGAACTTATTTTTCATATTCCCTAGTGAAAAGAGGTCCCAGAAGCATCGTGTTCAGCAACTTCATGTCTTAGGAAATATAGGGGAAAAAAAATATATAAAAAAAATCCCTTTTCTTTCTACTTTAGAAATTGTATCATTTTTACACTGAAAATTTTCTGACTATACCCATTTTTGTAACATTGGATTTCTGGAATAAAACATGATTTTCAGACTCATCTAGGAATAGGAAACTAATACCGAGTGCAAACCCCAGTTTTTACAACATTGATGCATCCTTACTTTTCTTTTACTCCAGAGGAGAAAGATCAGGGTCAAATATAGAATGTATTCCCACATTTAGAAAGGAAGTGTTTTGCTAGAGAAGATACTGTTTTAAAGGTTCAGACAATGGATGTAGGTTTCAGAGCTGTGGTCTTGCTACAGTTTTCCAGCCTGATCTTCATCAAGCTATTAAGGCTAAGTATTCCATAGAGTTTCTCAATGTCTCTTAGGGTGAGATTTCTTTCATGCTTCACTAAATGATTTTTTATTTTTTTTTAGGATAACAACCTATGGTGCCATGGTACTTCAAAGAAGGCAAGACCCTGGGAGAGAGGAAGGACCAAGGATGTTGGATACCGAGATGATTATTTCCTTGTTCAGAAACTATGCTCCAGGTTGTCCAAGGAGATAGAAATGTTTCCACATAATAAAGTTGATATTCAAAATAAATAGAAAATATATCTATCTCAACACATATGTAAATGACTCCAGAATATTTTGTCTGAATTAAAGCTCTGGAGACCTTAACTCTCCTCCATTCTTCTGTAGAAAAATGTAGACTTTTGGACTGCTTTATCAGAGGAGTAAAATATAAGTGAAAAAAACTGACTCAGACTGGAGTATGTAACATATCAGCTGCAGTTCTACCATTCTGAAACAGTAGGATCAGACTAGGTCAAAGATTAGACAATGATGCTGCTACTATGACCTACTTTAGCCAATGTTTCTTCAGGATGTAGGAAGTCCTATTGTTTCCCTCACTGTTCTGAGTTTTTCCCTGATTTCTCTTCTCTTTCCTTTCTTCTTTTTCTCCAAAACAGCATGCAGGAGTGCATCTTCTGACATAATTCTGTGAGCCCTGAAACAAATTATATATACATCCTAACTTGATGCAGATTTATCAGGTCTTTCTGCCTTTTGAGGAGCCTGTGTGTGGTCACATACTTCTCTAGAAGAAGCCTTGAGCATTTATACACCTATGCTCACCCCTCAGACTGCCTCAAAGCTTACAGCCAGCTGGATGTAACATGTAGATCATCAGTCATCCAGTCCACCACAAGAAGCTCAACTGAACATCTGGGCACCCCAATCTCAACCACTTCCTCGGTGAGACTGAAACAGTCATACTTCAGACTTGTGGATGGAAGTCCATGAGCAGCAAAAACACAATTTTGAGAGCTGGCAGATTGGCATAGGCTAGTTATGAATAAAACCATTAATCTATATATCAGTGTCATCACACTAAAAGTGTCATGTCAAAGCCACATTTACATTTATTTATTTATTTATTTATTTATGGTTATTCTTTTTATTCGCTCCTTAACATTTTCTTTATTTTCTAGTTGTCTTCAAGGAAACAGGAGGTAATAATAATAACAGGTGAAACAAGTGTAGCCCATCTCAATCATCTATCCTCTCTTTCCCACTAGAGTGTGTTTCAGTAGTTTGTGTTTGGTGATTTTATTTATTTATTTAAAAGTCTATTAAATGACAGAAATTCTTTTTTAAAAAGTCTTGACATTTCAAGAGGGAGCAGAGATATTGCTAAATTGAAGACTTTTCTTCATGTTTTTAAGATGTTCATTTTATTTCCTTCTCTGTCTTTAACAAAATATCCAAAAGATTTTATTACTAATATTGCAATGGGAAAAACTAGAAAAACTAGCAAGCTGGAGATATCCTGAAGGGGACTTCAGGAAGACATTCAGTCCCATCTGCCTTGATTGTGTCTTACTTGATGACCTATGACTTCTTTTCCCAACCCTGTTAGTTGACAGAAACCTTTTACAAATAAGCTGACTATTGTTATCTCAAAACCTTTGACTGTGCTTCAATGTTACATGGCAGAACAGTAAACAAGAATTTTATTAACATTTTAACCTTTTTGAACTCCAAAGTCTCCTTTCCAGCCTAAGAAAATGGTGCTTAATATCAAATTTGAACCTTTCTATTTGATTCAACATGCTGAAACAAAATAGTTTGCTCCATTAATGCTGGAAACATATCACTTTAATTGAAAATGTCACACCAAAATGCTTCAGTGTAACCATGTCAAGTCTCTTCATAATTTTTCTTTCCACAATGAAAATTAATACTGCAGACTTTATCGTGGCTTCTGGGATTTTCTATAGCATGAAAATTCAGATTTGTGACTGGGATGATATTTTCTTCCACCTTTGGTTTATTCCATCTTTCTCTATTTAGTTTTCTTTTCTGTATTCTCGTCTCATATTAGCTGAATTAATTACAGATAACAAAGTAGCTTCATAAGAACTTGTTTCACCAGTGCATACCTTTTATGTACTGAAATGTATTTATGTACCTTGTATGCATCAAAATGAAAAATAATAACGGCTTTTAAAATGGGAATGGTTAAATATTTCTTCATATATGAAAGAATTACTGAAAAACTAATGAAATATCTGAAAAGGAAATTTGAGGGAAATTTTCCATTTAGTGATTTATGTTCCACAAGTTCTACGTGCTTTATAGAAACTCTTTGTAAGTGGCCTTACTAAAAATGGCTAAAAGTGATTTCTGATTCATTCCCACATCAGCTGGGGAAATATAATATACATATATTGCAAAAAGGTGCCAAAAGAGTAAAAACAAAACAACAACAACAAAACACACACACAAACCCTCTCTTCAGAATCAAATTTTTGGACAAGCTTCTGATAAGCACTTGAACATTTGGCCACCAATTTGAAGCAAATATTTTCTAATGTTTCTGCCTCATTAATCACAATACAAAACACGGAGCAATCTGTATTATCTGCAGTTCTATATAACGATATGCTTATATATACATACATATATAGTTTCATACTTTTTTATTTTCATTACATACTAGTGACTTGTAAATGCTCTCTACGTGCTGAAAGTGATTATTTGCAACTGAGGATTTCTTCCCTGCCATGGGACACGATCACCACCTTAATCAGCATCTGAACCCAGAGACTCGCTCCTAACACAGCATCTACATAGACATTTTTGAACCTAACCAGCATCCAGATCCAGGCTGGGATGGACAGGAGCCATGTCTGCCATCTGGCAGCTGCTCTGTAGGCTATGTGTGACCAGCCAGTCATGACAGACCTGTTTCTTGCAGACCGATGCACACCTTCCACTGACATTCATGGCTGGTGTAAGTCAGCAGATACGGCAGACGAATCCACCACTGAAATGGCAAATGGCACAAAGAGTTAAACGCTCTCTGAGTCATGTGGGCATGCCCTCGCAAGGATTTTCTACAGTTAGGGACAAGACGCAGGGGTGTGGGATGTCTCTGTGATACAGGAACATAGCACACATTGCTATGGACTCAACAGGAGGTTCCCGTTAACTTCAGCACTAAGTTTACACCCACAGATATTTTATGTGACAAACTGTTATCAAATACTGTGAACTCTAGAGTATTCAACTAGTGGATGGATTTAGTTTATTCCTCATCTCTCTTTCCCTTTTTAGTTTTCAGATCATCACGTATCTAAGTGATAACTATCAGCAGATGGATGGAGTTTGCAGTAGGGCTTTGCAATAGTGTGCACTTGCTTGCTGATTTCCCAGTGCAAGTTTTCATGTTGTCACTTCTTGATTGCAATGTTTTGCTTCCAAAACCTACAGTCTGTGTAGGTGTTTCAAGAACTAACCTCTTTTTTTTTTTTTTTTTTTTTTTTTTTTTTTTTTTTTTTTTG
>NW_023305505.1:0-15855 GCF_011077185.1 Oxyura jamaicensis
TTCCCTTCCCTTCCCTTCCCTTCCCTTCCCTTCCCTTCCCTTCCCTTTGACAACATGGTCAGAGAGCAGGAACTCAGTAAAAAACATGCTGCCCTCAGAATCTGGCAAGGTGCCTGCCCAAATCATGTCCTGCACAGGCTTTGCTCTAAGTAAAGCAAATTCATGGTAATTAAAGAAAGAATAATATATATGTCATCCAAATGACTCAGATGTATTTTCTCAGCTCTTCCTTATTTACTACTCTTCTCCACAGAAAAACAAGACCTTTATTTTATTGCTCCTGTAAAGTGGATACCTCCAATCATTTTTATTAACATGGGCATGTAGAGGATTCCCTGTTTGTTCTCAGACACCGTATAGATGAGGATGATCACTGGTAATCAGATGTCTGATCAAATCAGCTGATCTGTATTTGCTGCAATGTAGAATCTACAGTACCATTAGTACCAAACACAGGCTACCTCAAGCAGCAGTAATAAAAACACCATACACAAAATAAGTGAATACTGTTGTCAGTTTTCAAAATTCCTAGGGAATAAAAGGCTAGTTTAACTATCAGGGTAGGTATCATTGTGCCTGGATGAACTGCAGTGTGAGGAATGAATCTTACTTCATTTGATCTAAACTATGGAAAGTAACATTGCAAAATTCTAAAATAATTGTGGATGTTAAGAATGGTAACAATAAGACAGTTTTCAAATTATGGCCAACAGTGAAACTTATATAGTGTGGAATGAAAGAAATGCTGTGTAAAGAAAATTATCAAGTTTTAGAACCTTGTATATTAAAGTCTCTCTCTTGCAGCTTAAAGGATCTGATATTAGGTAAGCCTCATATAGTGTAATTGAATGTGCTCAAAGAAGAGCTGAAAATAGGAATAAAGACTGAATGTGAAAACTTTCTGCAAAATTGAAATGTAACAAAGTATTTCAGCTTAAGGGGAAAACATTAAATTCAAAATAAGGATATATATTAAAAGTCAAACTAAAGCAGTCTTGAAACACAGGAATACTTAGCAATAAAAAATGATGTATTTTTGATTGCTCAAGAAGGGTAAAAATTAATGTTTATCCTTTAAAAAAATGTTTGAAAACAAGTTTTCCTTCTTTTTATATGAAAGAGCTTTTATGCAATTCTACAGAAGAAAATTTAATAAATACCCTCTGCATGGATATTACAGAATAATATGTTAAGCTACTGGAAAAAAATATCTGAAAAATAAAAAATAAATAAACAATTCCTGTGGATAAGTGTTTTATGGACTATGGTACACTAGGATATTATATCTGGCTATGGGTGCACAGACATAAAGAGAATTTGAGAAATCTGTGCAAGACAGTTTGTCCAAATATGTAAGCCTAAAAACTGTAAGTCTACAAATGGGAGAAGGGTCCCAGAAACTCATAGTTCTGCAGAATGAAGGAGATTATGGCCTTAAGTAAAATATAATAGTTGAAAAATTCAGAATTATTTTTCAGTTAATATGTCCCAAACTCTTTTTAATTTTTTTTTTCTTCCCAATTTATGTGACAATATTGAATAGAATTGACCTAGAGGATCAGTGGCCAAATAATAATAAAAGTAAGCTACAGTCCTTTAATCAGCTCTCAATACATGTGACAATACATGAATATTGTAGTTATCCAAACATAGTTTTAAAAACAAATGCATGCACAAAAGTTGGTTGATGTATATTAGGGAACTACATAGTCCTCAGTACTTAGCAGCTCTTGCTCCTGTACTATGGTTGTCTGTGTACACAAGATTAGGTATTTGTTGCAGTGTGTGTGACCTGCCAGCATTGGTATGTAGAAACAGCATGTGGCTCTCTGTTAGAAGCAGCTCGGAAGAGGAGCTATCAGCTTCTCCACCAGCCTTGCCTCACTGTAGCTGTAAGGAGGGCAATGCTGTCCCGCTGTGTAGCCCAGAGCTCCATTCTTCTCATCACCTTTCTGCTTTGTCCACGTATACATATGCATAGGCAGGCAGATGCCTGATTTCAGCAAGGAACTATCATTTGTGCCACATCCCCTAGAACGGAACATAAAAAAACACTTTGACATCTTCCAAGATGACAGAATTTTCTTCAAATTACTCTGTTTTTATTAAAAGAAAAAAAAGTTTTCTAATATTAAACTTTTTTTCTTACTTTATTTCCCCCCCCCCTCACCCCGCCCCCATCCTTTGTGTTGTAGCGCAACTTCCAAAAAACTTTTTTTCTTATGAAGTATGTATTTTATTGTCCTTATAAGTTCACAGCTCCTCAGGGCAACATTTTTCAAGAAGACAAAATGTCTGAGGCCAAGAAAAACAAGAATGGAATTTTTGGAAGAGAAAAATACTTCCAGAACTTTTGAAAATGGTAGGATTTAAGTACCTGTGCTTTTCTAAAGGATCATTTGATTCTATTATGTAGTTTATTTGCTGTGTTTACCGTATCATTGTTGCTCTTGAATCTTAGTTTATGTCCATTTGGGACAAGCTGAAGCATCCATTTTCTGCGTTCAGTGAACAATATGTTTCACAACATTAGTATATCAAATTTACTGATTCTTTCAAAACAAAGTCACAGAAATGTCTTACTTCGTACTGCCTTAATAATTACAAATTTTTTCAAAACTGATCATAAATATAAATTCTTAAGACTGTTCTTGCCCCAAGCCAATTTGCTACGGTATTATCACATTTGGACTGGATGTAGGTAATAGTGTGTGTGTGTGCCCTGATTTCTTGCAAATTTACACTCACCAAGAACAAAGGCAACCTCTGCTGTCATACAAAGTACTGAGAGATAAATTAAAACTAACAAAGCAGAAAGGGGTCTGAAATTGAAGCAGTTTTAAAAATGACAGTTTAATGAAAGTGGTGTGAAAATAGTATCAGTCTGATGGAAAACATCTGTCGTCAACTATTCTTGAATGACAGAAGGTTGTGAGACACTTCCAGAATTTTTACCAGTCTATGGTTATATCAACAGTAGGTCAGGCATGACCTGTCTCCTTTAATATCACAGCAGTGACAATCCGTAACATAAAACCTTTCAGATGATCTATATATCTTTCATGGTCCCTTTTGTACTAAGGGAATCCTTCAGAGTTATTGTATGTCATCATTCATTGATTTATAATTAAGTTACAACTTGCATTGTTATTTTAAATAAAAATCTGAGAGTGTAAAATAAGTATTGTGAAATATGACATATTGTTGTAAGACTGTACAGGAGATAGGAAAATGAGAACCTTAATAAATGGTATTACATAAATCTAGTACATTACCTCCCATTATATCTGAATCCACAAATACTAACAACAAGCTATGATGAAAGTGATTTGTCATTTTATTCTTACAGACTTTCATAGTTTGCTGATGTTTGTTTAATAGTTTCAGGCAATATTTCTTATAGATCGCTTTCCTTTTTGATGGCGTACTTTATACAACATGTTGCCTTGTTGCCATGTTGCCTTTTTACAGCAGTATTACATATTTAAACTCTGTTCTCACTGTAACCCACAAACAACCTTGACTGACAACAGCAACAAGTTACTCACTATTTTATATTCACTTTTTACATTATGATATCAACAGAGTCGTACTACCAATGTACATAAAATCATTTGCAATTCTAGCAGAGCCATTCATGCTGCTGTGGTCAAGGGTATGCCACTTCTTCAAATTTAAAATCGTCTGATATAACTCAACAGTGCAAATTTGCTGCAGGCTGGTGGCAGAGAGGTTCGCATATTCTTTTTTTTTTTTTTTTTTTTTTTTCTTCAGAATGTGAAACTAATTGGTTGCTTGCTTTTTTGTGTTCCAAGCTGGAAGGAAAAAATCAAGGAACAAGTCTGAAACAATTTGAAAGTGACTCAAGTAAGTAATGTTAGAAAATGAATCTGTGCAAGTGATTAGTCTCTGATTTATAAAAAAAAAAAAACACTGGAGAGAAGGTACTAATTAAATAAGAATAGACACTGGGGATACTTTCCTGAAAAACTGCTTGACTCTTAATGTTGATTAGGTAGTGTCACTTCACTTTTAATTTACCACACTTTCAGATTTTTGCATATACTTTTCTGTATTGGTTTCACCGGGCTTAGTGGTAATTGGAGCTGGCATCTAAATCTTAGCCCTGCCTCTGTGCTTTGTTGTTCAGGACGCTTTCTCTGTTTATGTTGTTGTTGCTGATGTTCTTCTGCTTTTTTTATTCTTCTCCTCCCCCCCCTCCCCCTTCATGCTTATAGGTCTTTAGTGAACATACATGATTTAAGGACTGCTAGAAAGACTGCAACAATTTTTTCCATTTTTTTTTTCTTCCATTTTTTAATAAATATTTTTTTTAATTTTCTTTCTGCATTTAAATGGCCCAGGGGCTCTACATTTGTGTTTGTTGTTGGCCACATCTATTTCCCTGTGAAGTATTGAGGATGAGCAAGATTTACAGCTACAAGCTACCTTCGAAGAAAGATTTCATTCCTCCACTTACACACAAAGGCCCCTTTTCAGCTGAAGCTTATTTTAGTTTATGTGTTGTGTAGGATGGGAAGAAGTCTGATGTGCCTTAGGAACTAGAAGGGTCCATATTACTGGTGTTAGGAGAGAAATTTTGCACTGTGGTAGCAGCTACGGGTTATCTACTTTACACTAGTTGTTGCACAAACACAGGGAAAAAAAAATCTGTGCCCCACAAAAACATGAAATGAGAAGTCTGAGGGAAGTACAAGACAATACTTGTAGCATTTTGAGGAATATATGTATATATGTATATATATATATATAAAATCATCCTTTCTTTTTTTTTTTTTTTTAAAAAAAAAAAGAAGAAAGATGCAATATTATCTTCATATCTCAAATCAAGATTATTTTCAAATTTTCAGGCTTATTGTACTGGGTGCAAGTGCCGTGGCACTGGCAATAGGCTGCTGGGCTCCTCTATGAGGAGAGGCTGGGTTGCTCTGTGCCAGATAGCCATGGCCATGCTGTAGGGCACAGCTTGGTCCAGCAGACAAAATGGTGGTATCTCAAGGAAAAGGATTTAAGAAAAGGAAGAAAATGGCTGACAGTCAGAGGAGGAGGGGAAAACAGTGTGAGAAATGGCAGAGGGAGCAAGCAAGGCCAGAGGAGAAAAGATGCTCAGTGGTGACAGAGCAGACACCCCCTGAAAAGACTGCAGCCCACTGACGACCTGTTCAGGAGCAGAGGAAGAGCCTAAGAAGGAAGAAGCAGCAGAGAAGCCACTGCATCTTGATTGCACTTCAACAAAGCACTTCACCACTTGTTACCTTTATGAAGTGTGCTAATGTATGTGGAGGGAGAGTGTCTGTTCCCTTACAGGTATCTTGTCCAAGACTATTTTCAATGCAATGAGAAATAATAAGAAAGGGAGGAAACTGTAAACAAGAACACACAGGGACACAAACCTGACCAATGAAAAATAAGGGTGGAAGTGATGGGAATCAAACCTGCTTATCCTCCCATGATAGGACATGGGATAGGGTGAGAAGGCTTGCTGCATCAGGGTTATCTGATCAGGGACCTGGTCTGTTGGGAAACTAAGGGGAAAAGGGAAGCCACAAAAACAATGCTCCCAGCCACACTGGCTGATGAACTATGGAGAAAATACAGGAGCCGTTTCCACAAAAATCAGCCCTGGCTTGGCGCAGATGGTAGAGCTGTGAACCAGGGGTCTGGGCTGCGAGGGGTGCAGGGATGAGCAGAGCTCTGCAAACCCTTGGGGGACATGCAGGGGAAGGAGAGCAGTGAGGTGCAGAGCGGGGACTGGCAGAAAGGGGGTTAAGGGGGTGCTCTGTGTGTAAAATGAGGCCATCAGCATGTCTGTCTGGCAGATCCCTATGCCTGATCTATCTTAAAAACTCTTTTCTTATCCATCTTCTCCATATTCTCTGTCTTGTTTGTCTGTGAGCAACAGGGATTCATTGCCAGCTCCTGCGGACCAGTGTGAGGGGATGGATGCCAGAGTCTGGAGACAAACTATGGTGGACAACCTGGACTGTAGTGCCAGTGACTAGAGCCCACTGGGTCTTGGCGCTAGCTACTATGGTGTGTGTGTGAGGTCTGCAACCCCCAGCCCCTGGGATGGGAATGGTGTATGTCCCCAGACCAGCTCTGGGGCCAGGGTTCTGTGCTGGTGGCTGGATCAGGACAAGGGATCACTGCTCCTGGGCCCAGTGCCAGCTCTGGGGACAGCACCTGCCTCTGCCCACTCTGGGGCATGCTTGGGGGTGCTTGTGTGTGTGCTGGCAAATTGTGAGCAGGCCCAGCCAGGAAGCCAGGGCCTGGGGCCAGACTGTGGCATCAGGCAGCGAGGGAACCTGGGCTGAGGGCTGCAGGTGTGGGTGCAGATGGGTTGAGTGCATAGGTACTGGTGTATGCAGCCAGCCCTGAGCGTGAGCAGCTGGCAAGCAGGGGCCTGACAGGTGTACAAGAGGCCAGGGTGCAGGCAGGGGTGCTGGGAAGACAGAGGGGCTGTACTGGGGCCGAGGGAGGCTGATGTGCATGTGCTAGTGGCCTGGGGACATTGCCTGTGGGCCTGCACCAAGGCCTGCTGGTTCTGCTTGACCCAGGGCAGGAGGGGACGGGGACTGCTGCAGACAGTGCCTGGACTGATGCCAGCTGTGGGATCAGCCCTACCAGCATCTTGTGCGTGTACGTTTGCTCTTTTCTGGTTTTGTATCTCAATATCTGAATTGATACTTAAATATTAATATTAATTAGCAATAAATTTAGTTAAATTCTCCAAGTCAAATCTGTTCTGCTTGTGTCTATAACTGTGAGGTGATCTCCCGGTCTCTATTTTGACTAGGGAGTCTTGCTCTTCCATTTTCTTTATTCTTTTCCCCAACACCTGTTGTGCAGAGACTGGGGTAACAAGCAGCTGTGTGAGTAAGGCCAGCCCACCACACTTAAATTCAATAGTACTTCTGGTTTTATGTGACTAGATACATATATATATATACATATAAAACTTGATATTTTTGTAGACTCTTAGAAAGTTTAAATGTCACTGTATGTTATGAGTACTAGTCTGACTGATCACTTTTGCCAACTCAAAAGTCCTGGTTCAAAGAAGCGTAGGCTCCTCTTTTGAATAGACTGGTATTTTTTATATTCCCCTAGCCAAATGAAAATTTGTAAGATCCACTGAATGTTTCTGTAGCCATAAAATGCTGTCAGCTCAGCACTTCGTTTTCAGCCACTGGTGAAAATGCAAATGTTTACAATTTAGATATGAGTTCAAGCTCCAGCATTAAAAAATCTGTGTGGAATCCTAGGGTCACTGAAATCAGTGATCAGGCTAACTGCAGATGGGCAGCATTTCACCTGGGAAGATTTTTCCATTTGGTTCATGTAGTGTGACAAAAAAAAAAAAAAAAACATTCTGGAGTGTCTAAAGAAGATAAGTCTAAGTTTCAGTTCATATACAGAAGGTATATGAGAAAGTGCTGTTAAAGTGGGGGGGAGTGGGAGGAAGCTTAAATAAACGAGAAGAGTTCTTTAAGTGACTGCTGTAAAGCATACAGGAAAACTGACATACACAGTTGAGGTGAACCATAAGCATAATCATTGTGATGAACGATGAAAACACTTGCAGAGAAGCAAAGGAATTTTCTCCAAAGATAGACATGAAGAAACAGATGGAGAAAACTGATTCTATAAGAGCTTTACATTAGATTTGAAGATGGTAAAGGATAAAAGCAGTCTTGCCGCTGCTAAGCCATGGGACACCACACTAACATTTGAGGGGCTGTCTGTTGGTGAGGTCCTTCAGTCTGATCTAGGAGGTGCTGGAAACACTGGAGCAGATTTGAAATGTTTCTACAGCAGTACACACAGCATAAGGAATAAGCAAGAGGAGCTAGAATCATTGGGTTAGTCCCAGAGCTATGACATCATTAGCTTAACTGAAACTTTATGGGAAGAGTTCTGTTACTGGTGTGTTAGAGTGGACAGTTACAGGCTCTTCAGAAGCGATAGACAGAGGAGGTGAGGCAGGGTGGTGGTACTGTATGTAACAAAGGGGCTGGGCTGTATGGAGCCTGCAGTTGCTGATGACACAGTTGAGATCCTCTCAGTAAGGATTAATGGAAAAGCAAATAAAGTGGATGCCATTGTGGGAGTCTACTGTAGACCAGCCAGCCAGGATGATGACACCAATTAATTGCCCTTTAAGAAACTAAGAGACACCTCTAGATCAGCCACCCTTGTCCTTGTAGATGACTTCAGTTTGCCAGACATAAAAAGTTAATTTTATAAAGCTCTTTTTATTGTCACAGCACTGGCCAGCTTAAACACTAATTGAGCCTTGGACACATGAATTTTCTCCCTGCAATGGAAAAGAGCATTTCTTTAGTCCTCCCATGTTGCCTGATCTTGCTTCCAGTGTCCATACACTGTTCTTTTCCACGAAGCTCCTCAAGGAGCTTCCACCAACTCCTCAAGGAAGTGGTCATGGCACTGAGCCTGCAGGAGTTCAAATAGTGTTTGGACAGTGCTCTCAGACAAATAATTTGATTTTTGGGTGGTCCTGTGTAGAGTCAGGAGTTGGACTCATTGGATCCTTGTGGGTCCCTTCCACTCCTGTGATTCTATGCTATAGGTGCATATTATTCTACAAGTGCATATTTTGCACTTATACACACACACAAATGAAACATCAAAATATAGTAAAGACCCTACTGAACATTGTTTGGAAAGGTTATGTTGTAGATTTTTTTTAAATTTTCAAGTTAATAGTAACTTGCTGCTTTGATGGAATGGATGCTCCATAAATAAGCATACTGCACATCTATCACTCTGCCTCGATCCTCCCTTGATGCTCACCCTGATGTAAATACAGAATCACAGCATCCTTTCTGGTTGTGACAATAAGCACTGTCAAGCAATCATCTAGTAATCAAGTCAATTTAGCCTCATCATAATGATGTAAGTATATGAATATATAAGTGCTTGGGGGGGGCGGGGGGGGGTGGGGGTTGTACTGATGTTGGTATAAAGATGTCTTTTTAGACCTAAATTTAGCCCTGATTTGGAAGGTGCCAGTGCAATTTACCCATCAAAAGTTAAAGACTGAAAATACCTTCTGTACGCCTGTCTTCTTGCATGTCCCCTGCCTGTCTGTTTGTCTGCAGGTAACATGGTTCTACTTAAAGGTTATACTTCTTGTAATATGTTTCTTCAGAGATTTACATTTATAAAGTTATATGGTTTGGGGCAGTATGCTGTTTATTTGGAGAAAATGGTGCAGTGTGCAACATGTCAGAGGGCTGTTGCACTGTGAATGCTATCTGCTTATTGCGGGGAGCTTCAGCTCGTTAAAACAAGTCAGTTGTACCTTGCAGGTCTAGGGTGAGTCCTAGATCAGTCAATGATATAATGCATAAATAGAAAGATCAGCATGGGTCTTTCATTAAGAAGCTGTCTGAGATGCTAGCTAGTGCCCTAGCTAGCTGGCAATGTGCTGACAGCTAGAGCAATTGCTTAGGAACAGGAGGAAAAAACTGGCTTAGGAAAAGTCCCTGAGCTGCGAGCAGACATCAGAATTTAAAGGTCCTAAAATAAAGCAACAAAGTTTTTATACAATGTTCTCATACTAAAAATAGGGAAGCTGAGTAACTCAGTGAGTGCCTTTCAAAGCATTGCTGAAATAGCACGTTCCCATACAGTGTCTAGTCCATGCAAAATAAACAAACAAACAAACAAACAAACAAATAAAAAATAGAAAGGACAAATGAAGGGAAATGATTTATATTTACGTTGGTCAGAAAGAAAGCCAACAACCTGTCCTCTACAGAGAACTTGAAGAGAAGTTTGAACCCCAAAGAGCGAGAGAAAAAACAAACTTGACCATCATTTCAAGTGCTAGAGGCACTTTTCTGAAGGCTGCATAAAATATCTTTGCAAACCACTGGGTATAAGGATGTGCCATACTTAATCTATCCCTTTGGTTGTTTCAAATTTTCTAGCCTGCAGGCAATGGCAAATCTTTCTGTAACAACTTATGCAGGGTGAAACAGATCATTCATAAGAGATAGCAGCTAACAGAGGCAACGGCTTATTTACTGTCATTACAGTGATATTTCCTGCCTATTTAAGCATACCTTTGGAATCTAGGTAAATCGAAAATGAACATAGCAATAGAGACTTCTTGCTGAATTGTATGTACAGTCATTCTAACATTAATTTTTGTAAGCACACTAAGCAAGCCGCAGCAGTGTTTGGCTTCTAGGCATCTCGTAGTAGACTGACCTCTTTACATTTAAATAAGTTAGTTTGCTTAAAAGTAAGCTGCTCCTTCTATCCACAGTTCAGATAGTTTCTTTACCTGGTGGTAAATGTCACCAAGAAATGAGTAAATACAAATTTTTCATAGATATGATTTCTAGCCAGCAGCTATTACTGTGTATCACGTTAGAATAGATATGCATAAAAACTGTCAGGTTTGACAGAATATAAAAAAGTTTTGTTTCCACTCTTTAAAAAAAACTTACCTATAAAATGAATACCAAGTAATCATCTGTCAAGTAGATGATCAATATCTATGAGAAAAGTGAGGAAAAAGGGGAACATAACACGGGGAAGAGGAAGATGACTCCATGATTTGCAGGTCTACACTTTTTTTTTTTATTATTATTATTTTTTTTTTTTTTTTTTACCATTGCCTTTGACTGCTGCTAACTATTTCTGAAATTTCTGATTTACCCAGCCAGTGACAGGAAGGAATGACACAGGATGTGGGAGAATAAAGCATGGCTTTCAGGCAAACAAGTGCCTTTGACAAATTCTGTAGTGTATTTTCAGGACAAAAAATCTCATACTTTTAAAAAGTTTTTCAAATTCTATGAGGAAATCAGCTCTTTGATGAAGAGCACCGGGTTCAACCTGAACTAAAACACAGCCACACTTATGACTGGAAATACATATTTTCTTTAAAGCACTCACAAGCACTTTACTTCTGAAAAAGATACAGCCCATTTTCATCAAAATATTGACTAATGTAGATCCTGGTGAAATCTGAACATAAACTCGAATGACAAGATAGCATCAATTTCTAAAAACTTCTGTTTTTCTGCTATGTCTTGGTCAGAAGGAACATTTGCTCTTCTATTTAATAGTGTGGGCATACCTACATTCCTTTCAAAGATTGGGCTAAAATATGTGTTAGGCTTAAATAGAGACTATGTTGCTGCAGAGCTGGTGATATTGTGGAGACAGTGGATTTTGCTACAATAATACCATAACTATTGCTTGAGCTGAGTATTTTACAACTTGGTCAGTAATTGTCTTTAACTGCAGGTTAGGCAAGCCTGGATGTGCACTACAGGTGAGCTTCCCTAGGACTTTGGCTGTTCAGCTCTCTGCTCCATGCTCTGTATGGAGCAGGTCACTTCAAAGCCTTGTAAAGGCACAATTCCCTCCACCACTCCCTACTCTGCACTCAGCTGCAGTTCATAAGGATTATAAATGCTCCTGAATTAATTAGTTAAGATCTGCTTCTGCTTCTGCTACAGGGAAAATCCACTTGACATTATTGGAAATAGTATCACTGCTGTAGTAAAGATACAAGAGAGAGAAAGTGGCATGTTAGGAAACCTAATCCTTTTACCAGCTTAGGTAGAATTATTTCTGATGGGAAAACATTGATGACTATGCTGTTCAAAGATATAAGCTTAGTTTTATTTGCATCTAAATCTACAGGATGAAGCTGTGTGTGTGAATAAAACTGTATGTGGAGTTCGGTGTCTACTTAAGTTTGTCTATAGGAATTCTATAATCTTAATTATCACATCATATCAAGATGAGGTATTAAATCAAACATCTCTTCTAGTTTGCGGATGAAATGATTTGCCCAGAGGGTCTTACTTTATGTATGGTAATTGCATACCATCCTTTCACAGTGGAAACAAAGTGTTTGGGAATGAATACTTGAGATCTTCAGAATGTTTACTGAGAGAACAGAGGTAATTGTAGAATCAATATCTGCTTTAAAACTAAAGGTTGTGCTAGTTAATATTTTATACAGAGAAATAGTTATACTACATAAGAAACCTGATGAGAAGCACATACCTCTTGTAAATTTAATGAACCAACCCAAACACCTTGTATTGTCTGAATATAATATGAGGACTTGAAACAGCCTCTGACCATGTGAAATTAGTGTATAATATTTTAAGTGAAAAATATAGGGGGAAAAAACACTTTGGGGACTTCTTTGAGGGTCAGTAGCTGATTGGAAGAGATAGGATCCACTTAACTTAGTGTGGCAAATCTATCTTTGCCAATAGCCTTGGTATTGGCCAGTAAGGAATCTGATATGGACAGCTTTAAACTAGCTATACTGAGACTGGACGGTGGGGAGAAATTTCTCAATGAGAGAAGTTATGGATGGGGTAGGGAAGCCAAGGACTGGAGTGATGGGAATAAGAGGGACATAGCAATCAAACTGAACTGAAGTGCAATTTCTTTGACCATAGACATCTCAGGGATCAAGGAAGTGTGGTAGGACAGCTCACATGAAAACACGGTTGCTTTCATACTGGGTATCTACTTATAGATCTCCTGATCAGAAAGATGTAGATGAGGCCTTCTTCAGACTACTGGAAGAAGTGCCATGGTCACAGGCCTTAGGGAGAAACTTTATACACCCTGATATCTACAGGAGGAACAACACTGAAAGGCTCAAGCAATCCTGGAGAACTTTTAGACTGAATTGATGATAACTTGCTGTCACAGGTGATTGAGGAGACAAAAAGGAAAGGTCCTCTAATGCACCTGTTGCCTGCAAACAAGGAAGAACTTTTTGTAAATGTGAAAGCTGGGGGGCAGCTTTGGCTGCAGTGACAATGAGATTGTGGAGTTCATGATCCTATGACGAGGAAGGAGGGCAAAAAATGGACCATAGTTCTGCATTTCAGAAGGGCAGACTTTGTCTTATTCAGAACTCTTTTTGGAAGATTCTTGTGGGATAAATGCTGGAGAGAACTGGCTGATTTTCAGGGATCATTTCTAACTCAAGAAAGGTCCATCTAAATAAGTAGAAATAGAAGAAAAGGCATTGGGAGACCTGCATGTGAGCTCCTAAGTGAACTCAGGCATAAAAAGGAAGCATATAAAAGGTGGAAAAGGGGTCAGGTCACCAAGGAGGAGTATACTTGTTGTCCGTACATACAGCGATGGAGTTTGGAAAACTAAGGATAACCTGGATTTGAATCTGATAAGGGATATGAATAGGAACAAGAATGAACTTTACAAGTATATAAACAATGACAGGAAGACTCAGGAAAATACTAGCCCATTGCTGAATGTGGCAGAGAAACTGATGGTGAATGACATACAGAAAGCTGAAGTACTCAATGCTTTCATCACCTCAGTCTTTACTGTTGAGACCAGACTTCAGGAATGCCAGGCCCCAGAGATCAGAGTGAAAGTCTGGAACAAGGAAGAACTTAGCTTCAGTGGAGGATGACCAGCATAGGGAGCACTTAAAGAAACCTCACATACACAGGGGGTTGTACCCACAAGTGCTGAGGGAGCTGTTAGATGTCACTGCAAGTCCAGTCTTGATTATCTGTGAACTGTCTTGGCATTTGAAAAGATTCCTGAAGACTGGAAGACAGAAAATGTCACTTCTATCTTCAAGAAGGGCAGGAATGAATTTCTAGGGAACTACACACAATCAACCTCACTTGAGGTAGGTGGTAGAGCAACAGATTCTGGAAACTATTTCCAAACGTGAAGGAAAAGAAGCTTAGCAGGGAGTAATCTCTATGGATTTATGAATGGGAAATCATGTTTCACCAACCTCTTCTCCTTCTATATTGAGTTGACTAGCTTGGTGGACAACGAGAGAGCAGTGGATGTTTATGTCAAATTTCTTAAGTATTTTGATACCACCTTCCATAGTATCCTAAAGGACAAGCTCATAAAATACAGAATAGATAGTGAGGTAGATTGAAAATTGCCCTAATAGCTGGTTCCAGGGGGTTGTGACCAGCATAAATTCACCTGGAGGCAAGTCACAAGGCGACAATACTGGGGCCACTACTGTTTAACACCTTCATTCATGACCTGGGTGGTCAGCAAGTTTACAGATTATACCAGAAAAAAAAAAAAAAAAAAAAAAAAAAAAAGATAGAGTGGTTATGCAGCCATCTAGTGGGACCTCAGTAAGCCAGAAGACTGGGATAACAAAAATCTCATCAAAGTCAACAAAAGGAAATGCAAAGCCTGCAGTAGGGAGGAATAAACCCAAAGCACTAGTTCATGTCAAATGCTAACCCATTGGGAAGCAGGTTGCATAAAAAGCCCTGGGAGTGCTGGTGAGCAAGGACTTGAACATGAGCCAGCAATGTGATGTTGTTGGCAAAGACAACCCGCAGCACACTGGAAGCTTAGGAAGCTGGCAATGCTTAGGAATAACATTGCCAGCAATTCCAGGGAGGTGATCCTTCCATTCTACTCAACACTGTACTCAGGCAGCACAACACCTCCGCAGTGCTGCATCCACTTCTGCGCTTCCCAGGACAAGGGAGATGGGGACAGTGAGACTCACTGTCAAGACAAGAGGCAATGAACAGATACTCAAATGGTGGGCTACCTGATTTTGCTAACCCTAGCAAAAAAACACTTAGTAAGGTAGTTGGACTAGGTGATATGTCAAGAGGTCTCCTTCCAATGTAAAAAAAAAATAAATAAATCTGTGATTCTATTACTTTGACCTGTGACAGATTCACAAAAATGCAACTGAAATTCCAAATTAATATTGTAAGCTACTTGTTAGCAGAGAATATTCTTATCTGTAGGAAACCTATTTACACCAGATTAGTAGACAAAATACTGTGTCTGGTCTTTGACAGAAAATTAATTTTCCCTAAAGACCAGTAACGTTTTATATCATTACAGCACTTCAAGTTTTCTGATATAGCCATGTAATATCACATCTTCCAAAAAAACCTAAGTATCTATTTCTTTTGTGTAAAAAAACTCATGTTCCTGTGATAGGAAAGTATTTTCTGGATTACTGAGGGAGAGCAACACTTATTTTGAAAGCAGTTTTATCTTCATTTATACTTTAATATCAGATCCTGTGCTGATATGAAGGAACATCAGTCTATTCAAGTGGATATGTCTGAAATTCTCCACCCCAGCACTCCCCAGCCAGGCAGAAGAGCTTGAGTATCTGTATGTGCCTTTATGATTTGTCTTCAGAACATTCCTCAAAACCTTCTTTTTGAGAAATGCGTACAAAAACATGGCATGGTTAAACTGTGTGCATACAGTTTCTACTGCTTTTCATAATGTCCACCTCCAGCTTATTGTTTCCATGATTTCCTCTGCATTCCTGTACTCATCTTTTGCTTTTTCCATCACACTTGCATTGTAGGCTCTTTCAAGCAGGAAAGTACTCATACTGGTCAGTTCTTTTGTATTTCTGTTCTGCATTTGTCTGGGATATTCTTTCATTTTGGTAATCCTTTGCAGAGACAATACA
This sequence comes from Oxyura jamaicensis, assembly GCF_011077185.1. Taxonomy (NCBI): domain Eukaryota; kingdom Metazoa; phylum Chordata; class Aves; order Anseriformes; family Anatidae; genus Oxyura; species Oxyura jamaicensis. Next base: position 15,503 of record NW_023305505.1, read on the forward strand.
ACTAGTACTGCTAATGCTCTTGCTATTACTATTTTTACCAGCTGAGGATCTGATCTCATGTTTACATAAACATAATTCTGTTGTTTTGACTGGAACTGGCTCTTCCTTACAACAGATAACCTCTCAAGAATGCAACTTTTTGTACTTGGCACTCTCCCTCACTGCTGAGGAGAGTTCAGAACCAAAGTACAGCCTCTTTGAGTTCATGTTGTCACAACCAGGCCCAGTCAGCATGGGTTTATGAAGGGCAGGTCCTGCTTGACGAACCTGATCTCCTTTTATGACAAAGTGACACCCCTAGTGGATGAGGGAAAGGCTGTGGATGTGGTCTACCTTGACTTCAGCAAGGCTTT
>NW_023305506.1:0-2688 GCF_011077185.1 Oxyura jamaicensis
AGGAAGGAAGGAAGGAAGGAAGGAAGGAAGGAAGGAAGGAAGGAAGGAAGGAAGGAAGGAAGGAAGGAAAGTTGGTTAAGCATTTCAAAGCCTTCACCTGCCACAGAAGTTTGGGTGTCATTTTCCTCATGTTTCATTCATACCTTTAAAAGAAGAGGAAAGGAAAACATGTACTTAATCAAAATCCCAGCCACACTTCCTGAGCCTATGTGTTTTGCAGATGGGAAAGCTCAAAAGACAGAATGATATTTAATCAACATTAAATAAAGAAGAGCATCTGCTTCATGTCGTAAAAATGTACCCTGTAGTCCTAGTCATCTGACACAGCTTCTGATGGCATCATTAAATTCATAATACAGAAAATTGGATGATATCACAACTACAACCAAGTTAGTCAAAGAATGGGCAAAGGGTGATCTGTAGTAGGAAAAACATATAAAAATCATTGCTGATGCCTACATTTTCTGTACCTTGGCACTAGAGACTGGATGAAAAGAATAACTTATCATTAAATCCATTAAAAAATTCTTCATTATAGAAACAGATCCAAAACAATAATCTCTGTTCTAATAGTTAACATGACTGGAGACAGTATCTAAATTTTGTTGTCTGGTTGCAGTCTCATTGTCTTTCAAGGAAAAGAGTGTGTAAAATAAACAAAATTTGTTTGGATGATTGGCTAGAACATTTTATTCCCCCATAAAAATTTCTAATTGCAAATGAATAGATTTTTATCTGAGGAGAAGGAGTGGAGCTTTATTTACTGATCTGGAAAGTGGACCTTTAAGGAGTGGAGCTTTATTTAAGATCTGGAAAGAAATCCAGATTACATTCACAACTACTTTATTTCTGAAAGAAAGATGGGGAGAGTCATGGGGAGAGGAGGTCATGGGAGGAAGGGAGCTCTGTGGAAAGATACCTCCTCTCATTGTTACCAAAATGAAAATAGCTGTGTAGCAGCTTGGAAAAACAAACTGATCCTCCTTCTTCCTAGGGGGCTGAGTATTACTCCTACACCTCTTCCCCAGGAGCTACAGCTTTTAGCTCTCCCTTGACACAGCAGTGAATTTTGAAGCAAAAGTGTGTATTATGAAAAAATAGTAAGAGAGGGTTGTATAGTAGAAAAAGTGTCCATATATGAGAAATATATTATGGATAACATTTGGAAGAGAAAAGGAAATGCTAGGGAAGAGTGGTAAATAACTAATCTGAGGTGTCCTTTGTGTTATAGGGCCCTGCATATCTCTTAAAATCATCATATCCGGCAGTGAGTCAAGACCAAGTTCTCCAGTCAGTGTTTACTGAAAATCTGAGAGCAGAAGGACACTTATCTGTTGGGTTCAGTTTTACATGCATGCCTTTCTCTTTTGTCTTCCTGTTCTGCTTCATGTTTTTCCTATTCTCATTTAAATGTTCCATTTTTTAGAATGGTTTAATAATCCTTCGAAGCATTTAATTTCCTCTTTGCCCATCTAAGCCAAAACACAAATTATATTCCCTTTGACTGGTGTTTGACCATGAGGATATTTTATACGTATACATGCACACACACACACACACTTTAAGAAACAGAACAAAACAAAACAAAGAAAAAAATACTGTTGCAAATCTGAAAGCAATATTCAGCCTAAATTCCTCAAGAGCTCATTCAAAAACTTTTTTCAACAGAAATAGGAGGAATATTCCTGGTGTTCACAATTATTTAATGGAGAAACATCTAGATTCCTTTCAGAGCACCATCCAGCAGGAGAGTGTGTGTCCCATTAGAAAACTAAGTTTTTTTGAGAACCACTGATGATGAAAAGCTGTACTTATTTTGCCATGCGAACTATGCAATTTAATGTGCACTCCCCTTAGGGGGTGACATGGAAAAAAGACCTAACTAAAGTCTTCTGATCTAATGCCCAAAGTATATTGCATTTCTTTGCTTTATATATTTTAATGAAAAAAAAAAATCTTTTAAAAAGGTTCATATTTAGACATAAAAAATAAAATAAAATAAAATAAAATAAAATAATTACATTGTAAATGTCAGTTCTTCATAAATGAAGCCATAAAGCATGTGGAGATGGGGCAGGGAGTCATTGTCAAGCAGGTACCCTTTTGTAAAGCTGCACTCCAGCAGCAAGCCATTTTAAAAATAAGCTATAACATCTTTGCAGGGATATATATTATGCTTTATGGCTGAAGTCCATTTTTATCTCCTTCAGTTGGTTTTGAGGAAAATCTCAGCACCAGTTAACTGTTGCCAGTGTGGCCTAATGGTATTCTTGCAACAATCTTCATATGTTTTTCCATTCTCCTATGCTAGAAGAGAGCTATGCTCTTTCCTTGTGTGCCCACAACTAGACAGGAGAGTCAGTTGGCAAATGGGAAGAAAGAACAGAGCCTGAAAAACTCTATGCAGCCCCTCTCTTTGTTTTCCTTAGGTCACTGGTGAAGTTAGAAAAAAATAAAAATAAGTAAATAAATCCAGGGTAATGTGGAGTTCATTTGTCCAGAACAAAACGGTCAGATTCCACCTGTGAATGGATGACTTTATGAAAAAAAAAAAACTTTTTTTTTTTTTTTTTTTTTTTTTTTTTTATTTTATTTTAAACCTTTCATGTTTTTTAGCAACAAATGAACTCCACATTACCCGGGATTTATTTAGGTATTTTTATTTTTTTGTTACTGAACCAGTGTCCT
>NW_023305506.1:2788-28341 GCF_011077185.1 Oxyura jamaicensis
AAAAAAAATTTTTTTTTTTTTTTTTTTTTTTTTGCTGCAAGTTTGACACAAACCTTGCATCTCTTGCAGCAACTAACTTCTTTCCATCCTGAGTGAAACCACGACAAGCATTACTGTTTGTTTCTGATTTTCAAAAGACTGTCCTACAACATGGCCAGTATGCTTCTATGTGAAGTGTTTAGCCCAGGCAACATGCTGCTCTTCAGCAAAAAAGAACAGCCTTTTCTTCAAATACAGGGAAGGTCATTATGATATAAAAAGGAAAAGCAGGAGTCCTTCTTCCAGATAACACACACTCAGTCCTTGATGAGCTTGCCTTCCACCTCTCTGCAGGGAGCCCCTGCTTGGCTGCACACAACCAGAAATACATTGGAAAACTATGCGTTCAGCTGAGTATAACACACCTGCAGTCTCTCAGGAACACATGTAGAGTTTATGGTCTTCTACTCCAAGAAATATTTGGCAGAACATTTAGTATTTTTTCTTTTCTTTTTTCTTTATTTAGATCTAGTTTTATAAAATAACGCAAATAATACTGAAGCTCAGGTTACATACTAAATTAAGATGATTTGTTTAAGTAAACATAAATATACATCTACTTATCCTTTATATCTTGTTGAAGAAGACACAGGCACATCATCATTTCTTTTCTGACCAGCAGGTCTAATCCTAAAAGTTATGCATAACATTACGGGAATTGCATGTGGCTATGAATATTTCCAAGATACATACTTTTTCTTTTCCTTATAAACTTCTGAAAATGTCAATATAGGGGAAAAGTGAAATTTTAGTGGAATTGTAGCTGTGGTGTTGCATTCTGCTAAAACATACAGGAGAAAATTCAGCTCTCCTTTTCTAATTGTATTTTATACAGACACAAGCAGAAGAGCCAGGGTTTTAGAGACATACAAGCCTATATAAAACAGCAGAAATCAATTGTTGGCTGTAAAATTCTGTTTGCTTTGTACACACAAGTGAATTTATCAGCTAGGGGGAGATAAAATTAGAAGAAAAAGACTGGTGTAACATAGAAATAAATCCATACCAGAAGACTTCTTCCAGAAAGGGAATATGCCATAAATAAACTTCAGTTTAGAAAATGTATGCTTCATGTTATTCATCAGAGAAAAGAGAACTTTTTTTAAACAACTGACTACCAAAAAATAATGCTACTAACAAATATTTTCTTAATAAAACCAAAATTAAGTAAAGACTTCTCAAAACATTCATTTTCTAATAAATTCTATGAAAGTTCTAGTGTCTAAGCTAAGGCTTGTATAATTATAAGCAGATCCCAGAGGTGAAAAAGATTTTTAATCTACCAGTTCACTCCATGCTATTTGGGTTCAAGAAGATACTCGGATGAACACAGGAGGCTGCAAAGAGAATTGTTCTTCTCATAGTAGTTACTTTAACATTGTAGTTATAATATAGAGCATTTATCTTCTGAAATAGGAGGTTTTTTTCTTTGTGAAATTAAAAGTCTTGCTGGAGCTTTTGCCTGTGTAATACTGGTTCCTTCCGTGCTGCTAAATGGTCCAGTATGTTTTCTTAAGGTATTGACCAATGTACAAAGGTAAAACCAAACCTGAGCTGCTGCTTGGGTTTTGCTGGATGAAACAGATTTAAACCATGTTTCAGTTAAGGTTTCTTTCTTCCTTCAAAGGACTATACAACAACTAAGATTACCATAAACTTGGAGTAAATACAGATTTTATTGGAGTATTGAACCTAGAGAACAACAGGTTCTTGATTCAATTCCCTTCCCTTCATGTATATGGTTATCTTTGCTCTCTAAGGGAGGGTGGGCTGTAATATTTTAAATAGCTACAAATAATCCAAGGCCTGTTTTGTACTGTAATTAATGGGTTGTCCCTTAGCTGAAAAGAGCAGTTCTTCACAGAAAACCCTGAAGAGCAAATGGGTGAAATAGGCCAGTCAAAAGCTTCTAACACAATTGACAAATGAGTTTTTTTTTGTTGTTGTTGTTTTTTTTTTAAAGTCCCCGTACCTCTGTCACCTAGGTTATTAAACATTTTCTGGTTGACACTAGCTACAAGAATTTCAGAAATGTAATAACGCCATAGTTTTGCAGTGAACTCATCCACAGTGTGAGCTAATTGAATTTTTAAAAATGTTGGATTTACTTGCTGTATGGCAAAGCCTAAAACATCCGGTTTTATGGATTTTCAAATACATAAAATATTTTATTGTTACTACAGCAACTCTGGGCTCCTTCCTTAATGATAAATCCAATAAAAAGTTATTCAGGGTGATACATGTCAGGATAGCTTCTGGATATTTGGGATTATAAATTTAAAATACACATGCATGATTCTAACTAATCTTCAAAATACATTTTGTCCTTCAGCTAGGGTAATTTTAGCCTATTCGATTACAAAAATCAACTTCTCTATTGTCTTTTTTTTGTTGTTGTTTTGTTTTGTTTTATTTTCAGATGAATGAAAAATTTCATGACAAATAGGAATATGTAAAAAGTATGATAGAGATTTCTCTCATTGCTTTCCCTATTATAGGTATCTAGTTTGCTAGATTTCTTATACTTGGACAATGCCTATGTGACATATGCAGCACATATATCTTGTGTGTAGATATTTACATGTATCTTAAGAAAAGCAGTGTCACACGGTCTTGATAAGCTCATATTTATAACTTAAAAGTGTTTAGCTACAAACAGAAAAAATATTTTAAAGATGGGTTGTGGGCTGCTTCAGGAATTTTTGTGTGCAAACATTTCCCAAAGAAGAGAGGAAAAAAAAATTGTGTTCTAAAAGTAGAGCAGCTAAATGTACCCAATAAACCCTAAATGACGCAAACCACATCTGGCTTCAGGTTTTGCAATGCACTCCATAAATGAATTTTGATTAGTCACAGGTTTGCAAATCTACAAAGCAAACCACTGTCCAGTTCTCTTAATTTGGAGCCCACTCATACAATTATGCTGAAAACCTTGCAAAATTTTTATTTCACCAGCTTTGTGAACAGTTTTGTTGTTTTATCTGAACTGCACTTTGATTTTTGGCTTGCTCAACAAAAAGCACAACGCAAAATGCAGGAGGATAAAATCACATGAACAGACTATGGCTCCACAGTCAAATTGGTATAGGGCTACTACTTTTTTTTTTTTTTACTTTGTGTATGATTCATTTGTATCTGGAAACTCAAACCCCAACACTGGAATCAGAATTTAAAGCACAAAGTCTATCCACATTTCTTATTTGACTGGTATCATTTTACAAAGAGAAGCTGTTCTACAAAATTTTATCTTCTACTGTAAAGCCAAACTTTGGGGCTTTACTCACCTATATGTTGTTCAGGAAAGGTTCTGGAGTCTTTTTTTGGTAGAACAGCTTTTGGGAGAGAAAAAGAAAAAAAAAGAGTTCAATCTGGACATAAGTGGAGGGAGAAAATACATTATCTGTATAATCAGATGTCCAAAAATGACATAGTAAAAACAAAACAAAACAAAACAAAACAAAACAAAAAATTCTTTTACACAATGTACACTTAAGCTGGAAAAATAGTTCTGCCTGTGTGTTTTTAAAAACTGTAAGCCAAAAGCTGTTCAGATCTGTACTACTGCATCTGGCATTTTCATTTGATTTGTCATTCAGGAAACCATCTCCATCTAATACTTTGCTATTGCTCCAAGACTTTCAGAAGTGATTTTGGTCTGTAACTGGCAACAGGGAGCTGAGTTCAACAGAGAGGGGCAGCAAATTTTGTGAGGTAAAAGGGCAGGGTTGAAAAAAAAATGGAAAGCAAAAAGAGGAGGATGATTGGAAGAGGGTTTCACCTGCAAGAACTGAATATCTAGCCATTCCCTTCCAGATGTAAATAGAGTAAACATCATACCTATCGGAGCCAGAACTTTGGTATGTCTTTCCTTTTCTTGGAAGAAAGAAAAGGAAATTTGCCCATGATGAATTGTGCACTTGGAAGCAACTGGAATAAATAAGCAGAAAAAATTGCTGGTGTATACAGCCTTCCAAAAGAAACAGAAAGCTGTAGGCAGTATGGGGAATAAAGGACCAAAAGCACCATTGGTTTCATCCTTTACCTCATCTAATCTGGTTTGTCTCTCTGAATGCTCTGTCAGAAATGATATGTGCAACCCATTTTGTGATGTTTCAAACATATCCCAGATGTCAGCCCTCAATGTCAGAGTAGGGAAGTCTATTTGTTTATAGGGAAATGCGATAGCTGCAATTTATGGTCTGACAAAGTCACTTTAATAACTGATTAGTCAGTTAGTGGGTTTCTGGTACTCTGCTTCTACTAACCACTTTTCTGCCATTAATTGAGATGTCTCATTTTATGACTTCAAAGATGCTCAAAACAATGCTAGAAGGCAAATGGACTAAAAACAGCCAATAGAGCTGGATTTTAATTTAAACAAAACAAGAACAATTACAAATACTATTTATACCAGCTAGAAATTTACCTTTTAAAATATGAAAATCATCACTAAACTATGCTGTTGTTTCCAATGTTTGGGCACAACATTAAAAAGTTCTTGATTTTAATAAAGGTCAGATTCTTTCACAATTGGAAAACATCTGTCAGAGAAGTTTGGTCAAACCAAACAGGCACTTCCACAGACTCTCACTGCACTGGCCAAAAATAAAAATAAATAAAAATAAATAAATTTAAAAAGCAAAAACAACGAACAGCAAAAGTTGAGCTCACATCTTTGGCTCTTCCATAGCTGCAAAAACAGTCAGATGAGAAGGCCCAGTCACAACATTTGCCCTCATCTCCACAGGGCTGAAATGGATTAAGGGAGCTGCAGTGATTTTGCATCATGATAGCCACACTGTACCACAGGTTTTAAGCAGAGATATTCTTCAAGCACTGGCTTAAATCTAAACATTATTTAACCTTGTACTCATCCTGCTCTGTCCCCAGAGAGTTTCTAATCTTGGAGGAAAGTGCTCTTAAGTAAATGGTCCTGAAGTTTATTTTCACCAATGAATTATATTTTCTTTTTCTTTAGGCTGTAACTGAGATAGGTATTGCCACAGCTCTTGGCTTCCACAGCCAGAACATGGCACGCAAAGACTCACTGTGTGCTTCAGGTCATATAAACGGGGAAGGATTGTCTGTCATACCTGCACATGCCTTATTAAACTCTCCTGACTTGCTTACTAATCATAAGTGTCTCTTGAGGCACCCTGGGGACAGTCTGACAGATCCTCTCAGGAATGAGTATGGGGAAAGGCAGGGGAACAGTCCATACTGTGTGACCATTCAAAGTGGAAGTGCCAAAGAAAGGAGCTTGGATGTGAAGCTGGAGACAGGGCTCTCAGAGACAGGATGAAAGAGGGAACTGAAACCAGAAAGGAGGAACAAGATTTTTAAGGTGGGATGGCACTGTGCTTCATGGATATGCTCAGACAGATAAACTTGCCACCTATGTGACATCTGATTTAACTGGTACAAGTTACAGCTTCTGCTGTTGAGATCACCTGCAGTAAAGACCTGGATAAGAGTTCTGCCTCATGACAAAGCCATGTCACCACAGACACCTGTAGTGTCATTTTGGATTCATAGCCCCTAGTATAAGTGTGCTGACTATGTGCTGAGTCCTGCAAGCATGGATGAGAAAGCATGGACATCCCAATGGACAACATCCCCAACAACTGACCCTCAAGGCAAGGGACTCAAAGCCAATGAGGCTGAGCAGATCTGTTCACACCAGTAATGGAGCAGTCCTTCTGGAGAAGTGTCCTAGGCAGTTTGGCTTTCTGGCTGTGGAAACCACATGGGTCTCATCACAAAGATCCCATTGTACCAGGTGGTAATTGGATCCAGGCTCACACAAGGTAGGTGAGAGTTTTGAAAAAAAAATCTAAACTCGGCTCCCTGAGAGAGGGAAGAGGGAGACTCTGGGAGATAAACTGAAAAAAGGTTGGGTCTCAGGGCTGCTAACAAATGCAAGTAGATTCTGATCTATTTTTGTATACAAAGTTGAAAGCCTGTCTAACATAACTTATAATGAAGCATGAGATTAGACGAGATGATGTGCATATGTTGACTCAAGATCCTTTGTTCTCTGCTGCCTTATGATAACTGCTAAACAGAAGACTAGTCCTTGGAGGCAGCAGTTTGGTGGCATCCATCACATGTTCCTATGCAGAACACAGCTGTCTGCAGCGCAACTTGACCTGCACAGTGATAGGTGGCTGGGGCATACAGGAACAGCGTAGACATCTTCCAGGCAGAGAAATGGCAATTCCTCCATGAGAGCAAATAGCTCAGAAAGTCTGTTTGGAGCGTGTCTTCAGAGATACTGAAAAACTCAGAGAATCCTAGTGTCATGCTGTAGTCTGCCAACCAAAAGAAGAGGATGTGATTTAAAAGATAGCAGAGACATGTGTCAATCTTTGTAAAAGTCAAGGAAAGACTTGAAGACCATGGGTAAAAGTCAACTCTACGACAACATAGCCCTCAAGATGGGAGCATAAAAAAGGCTTCAGTCATTCATTTTTGACAATGAGAAATTAAAAATCTCATCTTTGTTTAGTACTCTGGCTCACAAATGTGTGTTGCCTGCAGCTGCTTTGCATTCACAGGAAGGTTTGATAGGGTCTCCAGAGAACTGCCTAGAGGCTGCCTGAACTCTGGTCATAGCTGACAGTTTTGGGACGAAAGCACAGAACTGGAAATAGAGAGACTCCCTGCTGCCAGCAGTGTGCTATGTTGTGAGCTCAAGCAGTTGGCTTAAGGTTTCAGATAAATTCTCCAAAACTGGAATAACTTCAATCCCATACCTCTTAGGAGTGGCACAAAGGGAAACCAGATTGTGCAGAGGCAGAAGAGGTTGAAAGAGCAAACAGAATCTTTCTACTCCATAGCCACAATCTCAAAGACAGGCCTACTTTTGTTTCAGCATCATGGAAGGAAGAAGCAATTATTGCCACAGTTCACAGCTGAAGTGTGTCCCTCAGCTAGACACTTTCATTTTCCTGGGAGGAAAACTTGTCTGGGTCTGGGTTATGTGTCCTGTCTAGACAGACTGCAGAGAGTCATTGTACAGCCATTTTATCCCATGAGTTGATTTGGGGGGCTGGGTGTGGGGTTGGGGGAGGGTGAATTTGAGGTTTTAGGTGCACTATTTCTCACCTATAGCATGTAGATACTATATTTTCCCTGGGAAAATTGCCCCTACCTATTGGCTTTTCTGTCTTAATTCCTCAATGCAGTCCAGTTTCCAGACATCACCAACTATGCCTTCAAAGCAATGGGATCTAGCATCTGTACATTTCTCAGGAATGCTCCATATTTGCCTGCTTATCAGTCATTTTTCAGCCTTTTGAGTCCTTTGCATAAAGGGAACATTTTTTGAAGGCTTAAAACTGAAATTGAAAAGATGATGAAATATACCATGAGATGAAAAAATAGAAGAAGTGTTTGGAAATGTGATCAAGTTTAGTTGCAAGTCGGTATTTTTTTCATTCTCACAGACTTGCCATTACCTCTTTCCAGTTTTACTCTGGATAAAGATTACTCTAGTCAAGAAATATCTCCTTTAATTCAGCAACCAATATCTCCCAAGATAAGAACTATCCAGCTGCATAATTTCAGCCACATTCTTGGCTTGCACTAGCCTGCCTGCAAATAAATAAGTAAATAAATATATATATAAAACACTGTTTATAAAGAGTCCCATCAACTTTTGCGAATTATAAACAACAACAAAAAAAAATAAGTCTGACATATGGAAATGAGAGAGAATGAATTAAAACTATTGGGAAAAAGCTGGAATTAGCTTCCATGCCTTTTCCTGATAGCTTGGTGGAATCGTTTTGTAGTGTTGAAAAACAACATTCTACAAAGTACTGAAATATTTTCTGATTTTCTTCTCTTTTCAGCAAAATTCTAAAGCATTTTATTTTTATTTTTTTTTAATTTTAAACCAAGTGTACTGACAGTCCTGCATGGTTTGGAGAATAGACTACTCTATTGTGGCTCAAGAATAAGAGCATATTTCATATCCTAGCAGCTATCTGGATCATCATCATGGTGGGAGTGAGGGTATAAAAGGATTTGCAGCTGTGTCGTAGCAGTGCCAGAGGGATTGTTGTGGTATTTTGCAAACAGAAAGGTAACCAAAAGCTTTGAAAAAGCATAGGAACTAGTTCAGACCAAAGGCTGACCTAGACCAGTATCCTGTCTCCAGCAGTGTCCAAAGCCAGATGTGGAGGAAAAAGGCATATTCCTCTTGAATACTTTCCTAGTATCCAACAAAATGTAGTTCAGTAATTTCCTGGACCTTTGTAAGCAATATCCCCTGTTAGATTCTTTTCTTTGAATTTGTGCAATCCTTTCTTGAAACCTTGCAAATTAAACATGCATACTGTCATACTCCCTTCCCCTGTTCCACAGTGTACCCCAGCTTAACTACACACTCAGTGAAGAGGTATTGTTTTGTTTTGTTTTGTTTTGTTTTGTTTTGTTTTTTGTTTTGTTTTGTTTTGTTTTCTCATCTCATTTGATGTTTCTAGGTTGCTGTTACAGTGGAGATGAACACTTATTCCTTAATAATTTTTCGCAATGTGCTTATTGCCTTTCTAACAACTGTCATCAACAACTTCAGTCATCTTTGCCATAGATCTTGTACATTCAATTATTCATTGCACAAAAACATTTGATCATTCTTGTTTTTCTCTCTGTCTTTTCCATTTCTTCTATACCCTGGGGGAAGCACACCGTGCTCATGGTGAGAGAATGAAGGTTATATGGTGGCATAAGAACATTTTCTGTTTTGCTTTTTATTCCTTTCTAAATAATTCCTAACATTTGAATTACCATTTTGATCCACACAGAAAAGTGAGTTTATGTTTTTACAATTCTGTTAAAACTGAGATTCTATGTCCATGTAGAAAGATACAGACCAGATCTGCTTATAGCAAAAATTATGCTGAAACTTTTTTCTCTCTGATATGAACCAGTATGCTGATTTGTCTACACTGAATTTTATCTGCCATTTTCTTGCTTTATGTCTCAGGAAAACTGTGATGGCTTTCTGTTGTTTTTTCTAATCAGGCTCTATCTCTTCCTTTCTAGATAGGTTAGATATAATCGGCAGATTTTAATATCTTCCTGTTCACTCCCTTTTCCGGATCAGACACCCTAGTGTAAATCCTTCTGGGCTCTCTTGTTTACCTTCTACCACTGTGAAAAATGACTATTAGTTCCTTCCACCTGATTTTATCTATTTTATTTAGTCTATGCATGTATTATCTATCTCATCCTAAGGCTGCTTAGCTTCATGAGGGAGCTCTGCTGATAGACAATGCCACTTTGATACCAAGTCAGGAGCTTGTTGATTGACTGCCCTGTGAAAAAAGCAATAAAATCACCTTGAGCTCAGCCTCAGGTATCAGGAGCTGTTAACACCTTCAGGAGCACAGCAGGTTGGTAGCTCTCAGTTCAGTGAACAGATGGGGAGATCTCTGTGCCTACTGTCCCTGGTGAAAATTATTCCTTTCAGTCCCAGGCACAGTCAGACACACAACAGCTCCAGCAGCTGTAGCCACGCACATTCCTCACCCTGCAAGGTTTCTTGCAGGGAGCTTTTCTTAGCTTATTACTGACCTCCCAGCCCCCCAATTATCTGTCAGCCAAACTCCTGAGGTATCTCTATCATCCACACTCCCCTTCCACCTTTAACCTCCTGCAATTGTAAATGTTGATTAACTTGACACACAGTGTTGCTCCTGTTCCCTGCGCTCACTATACCAAAAGGACAGTTGTTCCCTCTCTCAGTATTCTGTGAGCTCTTGAAGAATTTTTCACCCTCAAGGCAATTGTTTGCGGCAAATTTAACATATCTGGACAAGTGTTAACTGGAATAACTGTGTCACCCCTCTGTCATATCACGGGGGTGCGTTTAGGGCAGATAAGTAGGGGCACATTTTGTTGTAGTGAACCCAGTTTCTATATTTTCAGGAAAAAAAAAATGCTTTACAGTCAGAAAGATGTATCACACAGTCCTTGAGAATATTCACATCATAGAATTATTTGAACTACTTGACTGAAAAACTTTTAGCCATAGCAGTACACACCATAAAGTTATGTCCTCACGTAGCCCTTTTGCTTTCTTTCCTCTCTCAGTGACATGGAAAACAACCATTGCTAGAGGTAAGTAACTTATACTATCTGAAAACCAGAATTAATTGTTTTACATGTTTTTATCTTTATCATCATTTTTATCAAATTATTATCTAGAGATAATGCCAGTTAAAGTCAAGTTTGAATTAAAATGAGGGCAAAGTTGGATGGGATCTGAAAGTTAGGACAGTAACTTCCCTTGATATCCACTTCCAGTTCAGAAACAAAATTATCACAATCTGGTTAAGACATTGGTGAATTTGGGGGAAACTAAGCTGAAATAAATTAGCTTTATATTTAGCTGTCATGCCATGGCCAGACTAATATTATCTGGATCATTACAGTAAATGACCAAAAAGAAAAACTACTGAAATCTCTCTTTTTTTTTTTTTTTTTTTTTTTTTTTTTTTTTTTTTTTGTCTACATATTTATTCACTTGTTTCAGGTTGTTTGAAGTCTTCACCACTTTCAGGCATGAGCACAGTGCCCATAAAGTGACAACCTATGACTTTAGCCACTCCCACAGCTGATAACAGGAATAGAAGAATCACCTCTGTGGGGCAGCAGCATTCCCTTGCAAAAGTAAGATAGAATTTCATGATGCTTTGGCCCAGAAGAGCTTCCTCTCATGGGACTGATAGGGACACCCTCACTCATTAGATAGCAGTCTGCTCTTTTAGTGTTTCCTTTTGTCTTTCAGTAGAGTGAAACACAGAAGAGGGAAGAGCTCTGTGTTAGATCTTTGGGCTGCCAATTAAAAAAGGTCTCTTTGCATCTTGCTTCATTGTTTAGGAAATGTCTCTCTGAAAGCAAAACAGTTTCTTGGGACTAATATATGCTGAAGAAGAAATTCTGCTAATATTTTCCTCTGACACATGGCTGCAGAAAGGTCTGCATGTGGTTATTTTTTTAATATAGTATGACAGATCCCTGTAGGTCCCAGTACAAAACTACTATTTCTCCTCCACCCCATCCCATTTAGCTGTAATGAAGCAATCTTTCAGACTCAGAAATGACGACATGACACCTGTGAAAATACAAGGTCATAAATACCATGATGTCATCTTAAATCTTCACTTCTTAAATAAAATTAAGAAAATTGCAGTGTCTTTATTTCACACTGCATATTGCCCACATGGCAATCTTCAGAGACAGCGGGTGTTGAGACAGTAAGAAAAGCAGCACGTGTACTGCAGAAAGCTGAAACCTCTCCCAGCAGAGCTAAGCTGTGTGTCACTGCTAAACCACCACACAGCCTCTGAAGTCTGGGTTCCCATTTAGTTCAGTCAAGCTTGGATGGGGTCCCAAATGCACACCCTAGAGCAACGTCTTGTGTGTGTTACATTTTCCCTTTGGAGGCTCCTGCAACTGACCTTCAAATGGCTGCATGCAGAGTCAAGACTGTAGAAATGCTCCTTTCTGATTCAGCTTTTGAACAAGGGGCTCCGAACTCCAAACCTGAGCTTTGCCTGGCCTGCATGTTTTTTTGCTTCCCTGTGGAAGTGACTTGGAGACCTGGGAGCTGCACTCAAGCTTTCTCCCCATTTGCAGCCTCTCAGACCAAGGCTCCAAGAATTTCAGCAGAAACCAGAGGCATTTGGGGCCAGGATTTCAAAGGAAGAGGGCTGTGTTTGTGCACACAATATTTGAATGCACACTTGTTGCATGCTTAATCCTCCTCACGTGCAGGAGAAAATGGGCAGATTTGCATTTGTAAGATAGCCCTTGCATGCCCGGGAGCTCATTCGGCAGTGGCTGCCATCTCCCACTTTGTATGTGCTGGGGGATTGCGCTTGTCCCTTTTGCTGGCAGAATGGACGAGCGCATGGCCCGAGGAGGAATAAATTAGACTTTAATCTTTGGTGACCTGCCCTCATGCTTTTTCTCGCCATCTGGGCCCTCGTTTCTATGGCCTGCTGAGGCTTTGGCACCCTCACCCATGCCTGGCTTCTCTGCGCCGATGCAAATGCTGGGGGCAGCTCAGTCCTTCCTCTCACCTCAAAGACCTGGGTGGGAGGAACATCTCAGGAGGCAACCCACCTTTGCCCTAAGTACCCAGGGCAGGATTTTCTGCAGGTGAGGTTATATACACTATATAAAATCCCAGGGCTCACCTCAGTGTGAGGTTCATTCGGGTGCTTTCGCCACTAAAGAGCACTGCTCTTCACTGAATGAACAAGCTAGCAAGAGAAACAATTAACATAAGAGGAAGGAAAGAGGGCACAGTGTGCCAAAACCATTGGCATTGTCTTTGCCTGGGACAATTCAACTGACTTTGTGCCCTTTGTGGCTTCCTACTGTAGGGCTTTCATGTAAATCTTCCTGCTCCATTCCCCACAGAGACATTCACATATTGGTTCATAGGTCCCCTGCTCTTTTCTCAGTGAAGGCAGGGTGTGTGTCAGCCCCAGAGTTTTTCTTTCATCCTGCTGCCAGGGAGCTCTGAAAAGAAGATTAGCAAACCCTACCAACCCATCTTCAGCTGTGTTAGCCCACAGAGAGGGGATGCCACAAGGGGTGATATCTGAGGGAGATATCTATCTCTGTGGCAGCATGAAGTTTACAAATATACCAAAATCTCCATTACTCTTTTATTGTCTGAAGCAAAAATGTTATACTTTGAGGATAACTGATAGATTGTCAGACATGTGGCCTTTAAAGGGTTAAAAAGGCCAGAGGCAGTGTGAGAAAGCTTTTTTTTCACAACATTTCTAACAAGCTGAACAAAATCCAGGCCTTCTTTAATGAGCACATATTTTATACAAATAAGCTCAAACGAGCTTACCCATCTCTAATTAAACTAGAAAGGAAGCATTTGTCCTAATTGGACTGCATAACTGAAGAATTAATTGTGTGGCTGCTTAGAATTGCAATCTTACGGCCCAGTTCACAGAAAATACCTTCATGGTAGGACACACTATATGCAAGTTTGCTCATGTCTTTTTACCAACACATAAGCCCATGTGTGATTTTGAGGCTTTGGTTTTGTTTTTTAAAGAAAGACTGTTCACATAGACATACATGGGCCTTAGCAGAGGTTAAGTACAGTATTTCAATATTCTAATTAGGCCATGGATAATAGTTCTCTATCTCTAGTAATTAGGGACTCAGTTAATTCCTAGAGTGAAAATGCCGTGCTAACTTATTTACAAATATCAAAAGGGTGACTATTCCATTGACTTGTCTAGATCTACGGAAACAAAAACCATGGCATGGGAATTCATATTTCTGTCCACTCAGGCCTCTACATGACACCACAAGCGGCTTGGGAGCTGTCGGAGCAACATCTGCTGCGTTCAGAGGGCACTCATTAACACAGGGTTTCCAAGCAGAGGAGGAACATTGCTAAATGGCTTCTCCCTGTTAATCCCGCAAGTCTCTCCTGCTTCATTTACCAACCAGAGCAAGTTTCGACTGCTGACCATGCTGCACAGCCAACCCTGCTGTGAAAGAGAAATGAAATGCATGCCGCCCTGAGCGCTGCCGGCAGGACTGTCAGCACAGCAGCTCCAGCTCCAAGATCTCTCTAGGTGATACACGAGACAGAGCGCAGCACGGCTGTCAGGCACAAGCTGAGGCATGAGGCAGGCTGGCAGCCATAGGAATCTCGCTTCGGCTTGTGAACTAAATATCTTTTATAGGACCCCAGCCTGAAATGTTGCCTGTCTTTGGCCAAACTCCTCTGACTTTGGTTTAGTTCTTCTAAAGCAGTGCTTTCAAAGCACCTTAAGTGATTTAGGTGCTAGGCTGCCTTATGAACTTTGCTGTGAATGAAATGTTGAATTCCTTCAAAAGGCCTTTGAAATTCCCAGGCGCTATTGAGAAACTGTGGTTGTGAAAACACCACCTTGAATGTTTCACATGCTCCAGCACTAGCAACAATATAGGGCTAATGTGAATTTTGTCTTGGCAGGGACTGAGTATAATGCAGCCTTGATGATTTGGCTATGTATGAATGTGAACAATGGAGAATAAACTATGAAGCATCGAGTGATAAATTTTACAGGATCCTTCTGATTGTTCCGCTTGCAAGAAGAGTACTGTTGTTCTGCAGCATTGGCAATAAATATGTGTTATATTAACTGCTCATCTTTTGATTCCATTTGATCTTTCAACACATAGGAAGTTTATTTGTTAAACTCATTTCTTCTTCCTGTATCAGGTTTTCATTTAAAAGTTCCAAAAGCATCTATCTGTCTTTTTCTTATTTAGAGCCTTTTATTGCTCAAGTCATGCCTGTTTTCATTTATTTTCCAAGATGTACATGAAATGGACAGGAAAGCTTAGGATCTTCCTAAATTAGACCCAGTAAATAGAAATGCAGACCTGCATATGATATAATACAAAATTAAAGACCTTTAAAAAATAATCTGTATCATACAGTCACTGCTGAAAATTTTTGAACAAAATTTATACAGGAAAATCACAGAAACTGGTGGAATATTTCCTTTTTGGCCCAGAACAAACCCTCAACTTTAATCACAAGTTATGTCAGGTATGTCAAAGGTATGTGTGCATTTTCCCATATGTCCTAAATTAAAGTGAAGTATCATAAGCACTAGAACAAGAGCAATAAGCGTACTTCTCATGGGTGAAATTCTGCTTTTATCATCATAGGACACCACATCTAAAACACCGGGGCTGAGACTTCCTACAGTCCTGGTCCATGCTAAGAAGAAATCTGAATCCACAACAGCCATCCATCCTGTGGTCAGTTTTCCCTAGCCAGGACCTAGCTTCTAACACATGCCACTGTGTCTGCTATACTGCTGGGATACAGCCAGAGGTAGCAGCCTGTCCAACTCCTCATTTAAACTGTCTTTATAGTGAATCTCCAATTAATGTACCAAACAGCAGTTTTTCTTTGTGTTTAGTAACAAAATCTTGAAGTTTAACACCCTCATCTAAGGTTCTGTAGTCTTCATTTAGTCACTGTTAACTGAAGATTTTTGATAGTATTTTGGAGAAGCAAAGAAAACAGAAAAGCAGGCTCAGACCTTCTTTGCTTCTGTATGATTCAATCATATTGATTCAAGTCCAGGATTTTAAATAAATGCACAAAGAGGATGAATGCACCTCTTTCTGTCAGGTAAAGCAGTGCAAAACATCAAATCTACCTTCTAGTATTTTCACTAAATATATGAAATTCTGAAGCAGTTGTGTTAAAAAATGTTTATTTGTAAGCTGTGTGGACAGTGCAATCAAGGGCCTGTGGAAGATTATCATATTGTCTTTAATCTGCACAACTGCCCATAGTAAGTGGCCACAGTAATGAAACACAAGTCCCTGTGTAAAGTATCAGTCAAAGCATGATCCTTCTATTCGGTGTGAAAGAGCTCAATGGTTGCAGTCCAGTCTGTGACTTAAATGAAGAGTGTAATTCTCTGTTTGGTCTTCTGTGGGAAATGGGTCACTCTGCCAAAACCTTGACACATTATCTAGTGCAGTTGGCCAGTCTGCTGCAGGAAGAGGAGCCTGCAGCAGTTCAGAGACCAAACTGACTCAGACCGATAGGGAAGACTTAATTACTCCCTTGAGAAAAATCTGATCTTTGCCTGGCAGCATGTTCATACTATATGAGCCCCCTCTAAGGAAATAATTCCTTACTGAGTTTAGGGGAATGTCTGTTAAGAATTTATATTTCATGGGAGAGATTCATTGCACTGTTAGGTACCAGACAGAAGGGTACTTCTTAGCCAACACTTTCCATGTTTACAGGCAACCATGATATTCAGCGTTTTTAATTTAGCTGCTTCAAATTATTGTGTGGCATTACTCATTGCTTTTCCAATCCAGTCTGTATATCTTGGCCGGTAGTCCATCTATCTCACCACAGGAATGAAGAGTTAAAACCTGCCATCACTCATACTGGTGTAAATGCTGAGAAAGTACTTGAGGCCAGTAAAGTCATATTGGATTTATGCAGATGTAAGTGACAGCAGAATTATTAGCTGTCTATTTAATACCAGCAACATTTTATGTCCTTTTTATTTTTCAGGCTCTGGTTCTCAATTCTTTGCATAGAACAAGTTAAAACAGTATTTGACACATTCTTAAACAGCAGGGTATAATTTATGACAATCCAGGTAGAGAAAAATTACAAGAGAAAGGAATTAATTAGTTAGACTGGGAGGGCATAGAGAGCCACTGATAGGATATGCAAAGCCAAAAAGGAAAAGGAAAAAAGTCCCAGGGACAAATACAGGAAGGTCTTGCTTCTTGATGAAACTCATCTTTCTTTTTCAGTTGACAAATGATCATAAATTCAGCAGTGCTAAAGCACCTGCCTCTCAAGGTCTTGTGACAGAGGCAGTGTATGTTGACTCTAAGGCTGCCTGAAGGTAGAACAGGCCCGGACTATTTTGGGAATGGGCTATTGACACTGATTTATGCCTGGTATGACAGATACAGCAGAGAAGAGAGACTTCTTGTTAAAAGGAGTCTCCTATGGAACAGCATGTTCTGTGTAACCCTCTCATGCAAGAGAGCTTGGGGATAGAGTGTGTGCAATCAAAACACAGCTGCAGGCAACATATGTAATCAGTGAAGACATTTTGAGCATGGGCCAATCTTGGGAAAGCTGTAGGTGATATTTTCTCTGCATATAGATGAGGTCTGCCAGTGATAACTTGTGTCTTGAACCAATTTCCTGTTCAGAAATTGTACACAGAAATTGTTCAGAAATCGTAGATTGTGTCTGGAACAGCACCTTCTCATGAAAAGATGCTTAAAATTATGATTGTGGGGACAGAAAGAATATTTCTTCACATGTTTTTTGATTTTCTTCTGTAATGAGAAATTGAGTTCACTAGGCAAGACCTTCTGGAGCGAATGTAAATCATCAAAGATCTACTGATAGCATTTGGGCTGTGCCTTTTTCATACCAATGGAGAATTTGCCTGTGCCTCTTAAGAAAATAAAATTTTCTCAGTTTGGTGCTGCAGCTAACACAAAAACCTGGATATAGGACTCACCTCATTGGGTACATCACCTTGGCCAGGCACACCTTGAAAAGCTGACTGAAGAAAGGACTCTGACATGGCTTAGAAAGGCATCAGTCTCTCTTCTAACACACACTGGAAGTACTGTTTCTCTTCCTTTACATCTCCCTGTTTTTCTCCTGTGAATCTGCACAGTTATTTCTAAACATCAAAGTGTCCTGCAGCTCAAAGTAATAGAGACAAAGTCTCCAATTGTTCAGCTTAATGGCATGATCCCATTGCTCAGTTGGATCTTGCCAAACAGCCTCCTTTACTGTGATGAAGTTTACAAGAAAGATCTTGCAACAACATGTCAACAGTGCAGCCTCTTTCCTGTACAGTGTAATTAGAAAGTCTTTGTTTGGTTTGCTGATGTCCCAGTCACAGAAAACCTTCCTAACAAGCTTGTGCTTGGTTAGTATTTCAGACTGTACTATTGGAAGAAGGTAAAATACAAACTGGGGGAAGGAAAAACAAAAACAAGCAAAAAATAAAAACAGGAAATGTTGTACAGTCAGATGGTTTAAGAAAAGAAGGAAAATCAGCAGAACCAAAGCTCAACTTCATGTTGAGACAAACCTTAAAATGACTTGAAAATTTTAATTAATATCTTTCGCTAGCCTAGCTTTGAAAAACTCAAAAACGGCTATATGGTGCTTTAAACTACCTTTCCAGAAATAGCGGAAAAAATAAAACTATTCTTTTAGCCTGGTTTCCTGTGAGTGCAATATTCAAGTAATCACATTTTGTGAGTGTGCATAAATAAGCCTTAGGAACATATGTCACTGGGCAGAGGAGGTATACTCTATAATGCCTGAAGGTTAATAAATTTTCAGAGCTTCTTCATGGAAGCTCAGCTTCAGGGCACAAAGTCAGAACAAAGTCCCCTGAGGTGATTTTTTTTTTTTTTTTTCTTTTGCTAAAATGAAAATTAGAAGAAAGGGCAAATCATAATTTGATTAAGCAACATGATGCAACTCTTTGAATCAAAAGTACAGCCAGAAGAAATACTTCCTTTATTCTGTCAGGGTTACCTTTTAATTTGCATTTCTATAATGTGGTACACAAAACCAGAAATATATATATATATATTTAACATCTGAGTCCTCTCCTGAAGGAACTACTTGTTATCTCCCGTATTCTAGCTATGTAGGTTGAAATGGACAGATGGAAGAAGAGAAGGCTCTGGAGAGACCTTACAGGGGCCTTCCAGTACCTCCAGTACCTAAAGAAGTCTACAGAAGAGATGGGGAGGGACTCTTTGTCAGGGATTGCATTGGTAGGACAAGGAGTAATGGTTTAAAACTAAGAGAGGGCAGATTTACATTTCATATAAGGAAGAAACTCTTTACTCTGAGAGTGGTGAGGTACTGTAACAAGTTACCCAGAGAAGTTGTAGATGTCCCGTCCCTGGAGGTGTTCAAGGCCATGTTGGATGGGGCTTTGGGCAATCTGGCCTGACTGGGAGGTGTCAGTAAGATAAGGTGAACTGCTTTGGAATCTCTGATGGCAAACAGAACGTCTGCTGCTCTGTTGCACTACATAAACTCTAAACATGATACAACAACAAGATCACTGCTTCAAAAAAAAAAAGACAAGAGGTTAACACAGATATGACAAAGCAAATGATGATAAGGCAAAGGTTAGCAGCTGTCACACTGCCTACAACTTTCACAATTGTTACAGAAATTATAAAGTCTGTGTTTCCATTTTCAATTTGACTTTTACAGTATGAACTCTAGACTACTTGAACTCTCATCCTAGAGTGAGAGAAAACCACCAAATTTAATGATTTTTCAAGTAATTTATCCAGTCTGGCAAACTTGTAAAAAGGAAAAGACATCTGTATGTACCATAATTTGCCAAAGCGGTATTGTCCCAAGATCCTTTGCAGAAAGAGCTACAAATCATAGAATCTCTTATTGTGAACAAAATGTATGAAAGGCGAATGCTTCCATCACAGACATTGGCACTTCTTAGTCATAATGACATCATTAGGAATAACTACATTTCAATGAGAGCTTTACTCTATTAGCAGCATTAGCAGCAGAATCTCCAGTTTTGCCTGGTATCATTAAAATAACATTTTTTTTTTTAATATTTCTACATACATCTCACTCTGAAACATAATGTTGTGAGGACAAGACTGCTTAAATATAAATTCTTCAAATTTTATTCAAATTAACAAGACAATTTTGAATTAGTTGCAGTAGGAGAAAAAAGGCCATCGAATTATGATGTTGGATTTTTAAGACCTTATCCAAGAGGAATTAATTTGACACTCTTCGTTTTACTAGACAATTTTTGTGCATCCACTATTACATCAGGAATCAAGCCTGACAATAACAGCAGAACTTAGATAATGATTTTACCTCATCTCATTTTCAGCAAAACATTTTCTAACCATTCTTCTCTACTCCCCACGTAATCATCCTGACATGATCTTCCCCTTCTCCTCTTCCTCTTTATGCTCCTCTTCATGTTATTTTCATAATTAATGTCCCCTTCCTAAGAAAGAAAGAAACTAAAAAAACCTTCTTCCATAGTTTGCTCTTATGACCTTTATTTTTTGGTCTTTATTTATTCTGGTATTTACCAAAATTTACTAGTATGCCATTTGTAAAATACTGCTAGATGTGTGGGCAGATGAGTATGCTTTGGCTCCTGCCTCTTTCTCCTTGCCACAGGAAGAGGGCTAGAGTGAAAGAGACTGCAGTTATGGGATGATGCTGTATGGGTGGTGTAACTTCCTTCGGCATCTTGAGAAACAAGTATCAGATAGAAAAAGATACTAAGCAGGTAAAGTACCACTTCACTCTGCCCCCATGAGATGTTTGAAAGAGAGTTCTAAACTGAAAGAGTTTCTGGGGAAATTACTCAGGAAGGGCTCCTAACTTTGGTTGTCTGGCAGTTTCCCTCTTAGTGAGGATCATGGTGAGAAGTGCTGTAGGGACACCAAAACCAGGAATGTCAGCTCATCTCCCCACCTCTCTCCTGAGGCCTTCTTGTGCTTTTGCCAAGACCTGACTCATTAATGATCCATTTCATGGGTAGCCCTAAAGCCAGAATCCCATGGAAATGCCACATATCTGATTGGCGGTCCTGCTCACCTGTATAAGCAGATTTTTAACTCTAATGCTCTCTGTTCCAAGTCACCTCTTACTCTTAAAAATGTGGCTATACAAGTCAGATCTGGATCATCTTATTTTTCCAAATATATGCACTAAAATCAATGGAGCTACTAGTCTGCTGGAGACTTTCTGATGAGAATGAGGGTACTTCTTCCAGACTAACTCACATTGAGCTTGTTCATTATGACAAAGTTGTACTCACAGAAATGCCACAGGCAGTTAACTCAATGGTCCATCTAACTTGCTTCTCCATCTCTGATAGTGGCTGATTACCATTACTTAAGAAATAAATTAAGGACAGGGCAATAACCCACAGCTGAACTGTACAGGTGGTACAGTTCAGTTCCTAACATGGTGATATACTTAAAGTTAACTTAAAATAAGATATTTAATTAGGAACCACTAAAGAGTTCCAGACAGAGCCCAGTGTATTCTGTAGTACTATGAGACAATTTATAGTGTGGTCCTTGCTAGATATGTCCTAGCACTTCCACTTAGTGGGGTTTATTCAGTGGGACTTCAGCTGCTAGAGTTAAGATTATTATGTGTGAGTTCTGCATCAGGTTAGCTGTATGCCATTGTAGAGATACGCACCTTTAGTTAAAATGGAGGAACAGTGCACATATTTCAACAACTTCCAATTTAGATGTTGACAGTGTAATTGTTCTTTGAGAAGTTGAAAGTATATCTTTAGATTCAGCCATGTCAAACAAAGCAGAGCATAAACCCTTTGATGCTTAGTGAATGCATGGGACCAAATGTAGTTTTCATCCAAACTTTTTAAACTTTATTGTCCTCAGTATGTTCACATAAACATCACTAAAACCAAAACTTCCTCTCAAAACTGATGTGTAATAAAATTTTAGTAATTGTACATCTATATTGGTAATGTATATGCTCATTTATATATTTTCTCTAGTGTATCTGGCTGGAGAAATATTGTACATATTGACTCTTTTACAAGTCAAACACCTTTGTGATTATTTCTGAAAGCCCTGGATAATGCTGATGAATCAAAAGCTCCCACTGGAATTTTACAGAAAAACACTAACATTTGTAATCTTTTTCTTTGCACAGAAGTCCTGCTAACATCAATAGTTGCCTTGTCTATGACATAATTCAAGATCATTGTCCAAAGAATACCCCTGGTAATGACAGATCATAGAAAGTAGAAAGGAGCACACACCACCTTGTCTTTTTTTCTGTCTGCTCTCTGCCATGCTTTGAAATCTGAAATAATTGAGATGAATAAAGCATATATTGCTTCCTAAAACATTTTTAGTGTTTGTGGGGTGATTGTTCTCAAGACACTTCTACCTCTGTCACAAGTCCAGCAGAGCTCAGTCAGTGTAAGGTTACTTATACAGGCTTAATCAGTATTTATGTTGCTGGCAGTCATCTGGTTCAGTACATTTTCCACAACCAAAGCAGCTTAAAAAGACAATGAAGTGGAATGAACCTCTGGTAGTTCATCCACTGACGTTTATTCTGTCAGAGACAAAAAGATGAATGGGAGGAATTGCTAATGCTGCATATTTTCAGGCAACCAATAAATGAGTCTATTAACTCGTTGTGCCTGAGGTAATTTCTCTAGAAGTTTAAGTTGCCAAAGTTTATAGCAATTGCAGAATGGAAAGAACAAAACCAAGCAGAATAATTTTGTCATAACTCATGGAAAGCACAGAGCAGAATTGTTACACACATACATTTGCAGATGTACTTGGGGCTGTTCTCCGTTTTGAAACATGCTTATATATATTAAAAAAAAAAAAAAAAAAAAAAAAAAGAGTTTGATCAATGTCAATGCTAATTTTTAGTTGAATTTGGTTTTGACACTGAGACTTTCTGAGCTGACTGTTCTGCAACAACTAAGACAAGCAGTCAGATTGAGTTTTCCTACTCTGAATTACAATGGGGCATGATGGTTGCTGTGAGTTTTCTCCAGTGAGGTTGTCTCTGTGGTATTAGCGGATATATGTGCCACTGGTTGTGATGTACGTGGGATGTCAAGAACAATATAAACATCCTTAGAGGGGCATTAAAACTTAAGTATTTTTTTTAACAACATCAAGAACAGGGGGAGAGGATGATGTTTGGCTATTATTTGCCCTCACTCTGTCTGATTTCCTAAGCAGAGCTTGTGAACAATACTTTTTGAGTTTCAGGCAGAATTTTTTGTCTCTGGGAAGAAAAGCATATTGAAACACCTCTGACAATACTATAAAAATAAAGAAATGTCCTATTCTTGTTCATCATAATGAGTGTTTTACAAAGAGATGTGATAAAAACATCTCCCTTAGCCTATGATAAACCTTATATCAAGAGGTTTGTGTTCATTCAAGGAAAGAGATTAAAGGATTTTTCTCTTTATGCATAGTTTTCCTCATCTAAGCATGACTCTTCACAGCTGTAGCAAAGAAAGAAAATAATGGAATTTTGCTAACAATGTTAAACACATAGGTAGGTCAAATTCAGAAGGGTCAAATATAGAATCATCGAATCATAGAATCATTTAGGTTGGGAAAGACCTCCAATATTATCTAGTCCAACCTTTAACCTAGCATTGCCAAGTCCACCATTAAACCATGTCACTAAACTCTACATGTGTTTTAAAGACCTTTAGTTATGGTGATTCAACCACTTCCCTCGTCAGCCTGTTATAATACTTCACAACCCTTTCAGTGAAGAAAGTTTTACTAATATCCAACCTCAACCTCCCCTGGCTATTTATTCTTGTCTTATCACTTAGTGCTTGGGAGAAGAGACTGAAGCCAACCTCACTATAACTTCTTTAAGGTAATTGTAAAGCACAATAAGGTCTCCCCTCAGTCTCCTTTTCTCCAGGCTGAACAACCTTGAGAGGAGGGGGAGAGGTGCAGTATGTGAGAGGGTGGCTCTTGTTATGAAGATGTCTGTCCTCCCAGAAAACTGCTACACATATTGAGACCCTGCTTCCCAGGATGTGTCCGAACATCACTCATTAATGGGCAGTAGAGAACAGTTTTTTTTTTCCTCTCTCTGTTTCCTTGCAGCTTTTGCTTTTTTTTTTTTTTTTTGGATTGTTTTGTTTTACCTCAACCTTTTCCCTTTCATTAAACTATACTTATCTCAACCTATGAGTATTTTTTTCTTTAAAGAACACTTTCTTCTCCCCTTGTTCTTCTGAGGAGTGAGAGCAGTTGTGGTGTAGTTTGGCTGCCCAGCAGGGTAAAACCACCTCATCCTCCCGGCCACACTATTACTGATGCAAGCCAGGATGCTGCTGGCCTTCTTGGCCACTTGGACACACTGTAGACTCACATTCACCTGGCTATTGAACCAATACCCCGAGGTCCCTTTCCAGCAGGCAGTCTTCCAACCACTCTTTCCCACAGCCTATAGCATTGTAAGGGGGTGTTGTGCCCCCAGGTGCAGGACCCAGCACTTAGTTGTGTTGAAGCTCATATGGCAGGCCTCGGCCCATCCATACAGCCTATCCAGATCCCTCTGTAGAGACCTCCTACCCTCACACAGATCAACATTCCTGTCCAACATAGTGTTGTCTGCAAACTTACTGAGGGTGCACATGTTCCCTTCATCCAGATCATTGATAAAGATATTGAAGAGAACTGGCCCCAGTACTGAACCCTGAGGGAAACTACAAGTGACCAGCCTCCAACTGGATTTCACTCCATTCACCACCACCGTGTGGGCCTGGCCACCTAGCCAGCTTTTAACCCAACAAAATGTGCTCCTGTCCAAGCCAGGAGCAGACAGTTTCTCCAGGAGAATGATGGAGGAAACAGTGTCAAAAGCCTTACTGAAGTCTAGGTAGATCACATCCACAGCCTTTCCCTCTTCCACTGAGCATGACATCTTGTTGTAGAAGATGCAGGACCTGCCTTTGATAAACCCATGCTGACTGAGTCAGATCACCTGGTAAGAGCTGTGTGATGGCACTCAAGATAATCTGCTGATATGATCTATCCTAGCTTGATCTCGTATGAAAAATATGCCAGAGGAAGGCAGTAGGGACATACAGGCTATAGTTCCCTTTCATTCTCCTGAGAACAGCCAATACCATGACTTTGCACTGCATCACTATGAAAAAGATGCATTTGTCTGCAAGTGGCAAATCATATTTCTCTAGGTCTGCACTCAAAAGAACAGTTCTGGAAGAAATACTACAGATCAAAATTAAAACCAAGGATCAAATACATATATACATATATTTACTAAGCAGAAAATTCCCTCCCTTATTAGAAGGGAATGAGGCTGCAGTTATCACCCTGTGAACATTGAGGTTGACAAGAACCACATTGTTACACAGCTGTTTAAATCCCACTGATGTTGTCAGAGAAGGAGTTCTGCCTTCCAGGTGTTACTAGAATTAAGCAGAATGACACTTATGTACCTTGGGGCTAAGCCATCCCATTTTCTGTTTCCCCAGACTAACAAGAATTAAATCAAAACAGTAAATTCAGTCTTAAATCTGAACAGTAAATTAAGTCAGTCCCTCACAGAAAAAAAAAATATGGACTTCAAATATTCACTACCTTCAACTTTGTGAGAAAGACAAACAATACATTAATCAATTCATCAACGTTTTTTCAGCTCATTCTCTCACAGACTGCAGATCCTCTGCCCATATCACTCTTAAATGTCTCGTCCTTTGCATCTGTATACTCCTGTGGGTATAAACCTTCTATCTTTCCCTCATAGATTTTTGTTTGTTTGTTTGTTTGTTTGTTTCCAAGCAAGAAAAAAAGCCTCATTCTTCATTTTTGACCATGGCTGTTTCTACTTGAGATACTGCTGCCCCCAGTGTTTCTGCTGTTCATAACTACAACTTTGATTTAGCAACTGTGATAAGCCACAGGCTTTAATCTTTGATAGATCTTATACTGGTTAGGTTGTAATGTTTAGGATCTGGGTAGATTTCCAGCCAGCCCCCTCAGATTGCCATTAATCTGAGTGCTGAGAAGGGTTGTGAAGAACTCTGTGGCTGTTTCAGCCTCACCAGCCTCTGCAGCAAGGAGGACCCCAGGGATTTATCAATGAATCTAGAGTACTTCAGGGTCCCTTGGTTAATAAAATCTAAAATAAAACATCATTTCTCATCATTATAATTATACAGTTATGCAAGTTAATACAATCTGATTAGAAACAGCCTTGTGAAGAAACCACGTTTTAACTCTTTTTAAATGGCTACAGTAGAACTACTTCTCAAAAGTTGTATTTGAAAAAAAAAAAAAAAAATTGGGAAGGGAAGGAACGGGAAGGGAAGGGAAGGGAAGGGAACGGAAGGGAAGGGACGGGGAAGGGG
>NW_023305507.1:0-6701 GCF_011077185.1 Oxyura jamaicensis
TGATCTTGAGGTCTCTTCCAACCTAGAAATTCTGTGATTCTGTGATTCTGTGATTCTATTTCTGGGTACTGCAGCAAGAATTATCTTGTTCTTCTCTTGATGGATTTACCATGGTATCACAAATGTGCAGAAATCATCTTGAATCCTGTCTTTACCATCTACAACTAAGATCTCACTGGTCATAAAGAAAATTCATCTGCGCCAAGAGGACAATGAGATTAAACCTGACCACCTCATGATGTCTGAGCACAGCTACATATTTGAAAAGGTGGGTCAGGAACCTGGAAAATTAGATAAATCCAAGTATCAGGGGAAACAATTTGGATGATGTTTGGCCAACTACTTAATTGAAACAGATGAAGAAATCTCATTTAGGAATGAAAGAATTGGGAATGTTTTTATTTTATTTTTTATCACTTATCATGTGTCTTTTTTTCCAATTAGTAATACTTAACACTTCCAAGATATGGCTGATATTCACTCTAGCAGCTAGACTAGAATCCCTTGGTGTGTTTTTAATTGTATATGGGTTTTAGGGACAGTTGGGACCAGTTGGGACTTGTGGAACTATAGGATATTTACGTTTCCCTCCTCTTCTGAATTACGTTCTCCCTCCTCTTCTAACTTCTGAATTCCTCAACTATTCCAGTTCAATTTAATGAGTTAGAAGGCTCTTTTATGCTCAGGTAAAATATGCGTGTTGTCCATGTGTGGGCTAAAACATGCTAGTAATCTAACAAAATCAAAGCAGGTATAATTCAAACATGAGATTTATGTGTTGAGGTTAAGCCTAATATTGCAACCTTGTGAAAACATTCCTCTTTTATTCTTGTATTGTTTGTACTGTGTATGGCATTTGTGTAGATTGTGCTCTAGAGCTTTCTTTCACATAGGTATGATCTCCTGCCTTGAGTGTTGCTATTGACTGCAACTGACCTAGGCCTTTCAGGTTAGATCTGTGTCCTTCCCAGTTTCGAACACTTGGACTCTGCCCCAGGGCTGGAATATAAACTGCTTTGGATTGCAATGCAATTTAAAAAGGAGAAAAAAAAAAAAAAAAAAAAAAAAAAAAAAGCAGTAGCTACAGCTGTTCAGTGCCAAGCCAAGTTTCCAACCATATGTACAATCTTTTCTTAATACCCTTGGAGCTTTCCAGGGCAGCCTTTCAGGTTACCTGATGAGCTTTTGGAAGAACAGCTCTGATACAGAAATCCTGTTATTTGAGCAATATGGCAGCTGCATGAGGACCTTGAAAAATTTGGACCTTTCTTTTAGGACATCTCTACTCCATGGCCAGAAGAATTTAGTAGCAGAAAGCCAATGTTTATGCCTAGGGGGCCTGAAAAAAATGTTATGTGAGGCCAAGTATTACAGTCAAACAGCTTTTCTTTGTTTTATTGTCTTTAGATCTATATTAGACAGCTCATGTAAAAAATCTACAGTTCCAGAAACTAAGTTATTCACTGCTTTGAAAATCAAAATGACCTTTTTTTTTTCCATTGATCTTTTTGAAATGCTTGTTGAGATTGGTCAGAATCTCAACTGAAAACTGTTTGCTTCATATGCTTTACTACACAATTTGCCTTTTCTCTTTATCCTTTCCCTTAAATTTTTCTGCTTGGCAACTCCTTGCAATCTGACTTCAGGAAATCTTCATGGTCTTGTTGTTGAAAGCATTCAACTCCCGCTGCTCAGCATGTTCACTCCATTTTACCTGCCCTATAGTCTTGTTTTATTGTTGTTTAACATTGCTGTTATACGGTTCTTAGATTTTTCGGCTGTACTGGATCTTTGAAAGCTGGCAGGATGAATTGCTAGGTTTCCAGTCTTTAACGTTTATCTCCCCTTGGATCTCACCATCTGTTCCTATTTGGCAGTTTGGCAGTGCAGGTAATTTTTATTATTTTTTTTTTTTTTCAACTTCCTTTCATTTACCCTGTTTCCTGCAGATATTTAGCTTATCTATTTCCCCTTTCTCTCTCCAGACATCATCAAAAAGGAGCTGGTGGCAGTTACTGAGGTTGATTAATATGACTGAAATTTCCATGGTGGTTTCTGTGTTGTGGGGGTTGCTTGAGAAAGTAGGCTTTTTTCTTTTGTCAGGATCCTGTCTGATGACACGTGTTCATGGAGTGTAATGCAATGAAATCCACAATGTTAAGACTGTTTTGTTGTTGTTGTTGTTTGTTTGTTTGTTTGTTTGTTTTCTGATGTTCTTTTGATATTGTTGTTTGTTTTTACCTTTCATGCAAGTGTATTCTACCTAACTTATTCTTTTTGCCTTTATTTCCCAAAGCCCCATCCTTGAGCTCATCTGCAAACTAAATAACCATTTTTTAGAATTCAGGCTCTGTTCTGTGAGAGTTCAATCTCAGTGTAGCCCAGTCCCAAGATAGCTACAGTTACCAGAGACCACCATTCACTTAAGACAATGATCATGCCGTGTAGTCTTAAACTGAAGATGATACAGTTTTGTAATTTATTTATTATTTTTTTTCCAACTTTTCTGCTCTGTAGTCAGTCTCAGATTGACTGGAATATTTCACTATCTTTACCTTCTGGATAGCAAAATCTTAAGTGAGTCTCAAAAAACAGTGATCTATTACACCTTCTGAACATGGCTGAAGTGAAAGAGAACAAGAATAAAACATGGAATGTGAAAAGAATAAAGTTGTTTTTGTTTTTGTTTTTCCCTTGTGTTTATTTTACATATCAGGAAAATCAATTTTGAAAAGTTGTTTTCGATTTTGAAAGTGCTGTACTGCTATCCTAGATAACAGTATATGTAGATATTCAGAGATAAAAATGCTGTTCTTTCAAAGTCAGAGATACTATCCCTCTTGTGCATAGCATTCGGTGAAGGTTTTTTACAATGTTATCTTACAGTATTGTTATTTCCATTATTTTTGATAATTAGCATTGAAGTCAAATGGGATCAGCTCTGGTTTATGCCTTAATGAGGTACTGAGGTGCAGATGAGGATCTGCTTCATAAAAGGATTAATCTGAATGAAAACCCACCTGTTCTTCCTTTTTGTCATTAGTCAACTGTCCTCAGACTCTCTTCTCAGTCAAACCTATGAAATAATTTGCCAGTTGTTGCAGTCTGTCAGCTATGCCTGCTAACTAGAAGTCATTTTCATACAACAGCTGTCCCTCTGTAGCTTTTGTGTAATTACTTGCTTGTCAGTCCCCTTCCAAAACTAAAACCCACAGCCAGTTGGCACTCCTCTTGTAAAATGCCCCAGACCTGAACTGAATCAAGGCTGACTGTTATTCTGGGAGCTGGGATCTTTCCGGCAGTAGGTACTAGGATTTTCAGTCATTTCATCTAGTTCATTAGGTCAAAGTGATGCTGAACTGGCAATGTGGATCTTGCATAATGGCTGGTAATGTTTTATCTGCTGTATGGCTAAACAGAGGATTTTGATTTTCAGCTCTGTCAGCCAAGAATTTTTTCCGAACTACTGAATTAATTTTTAAACTATGCTGTTAAGGATTTTACAATGATCACTTCTATTCCAGCAGTTTTTGGCAGCTACTATAACTTCATGCAAGACCATGAGATCCTTTCAACAGCTTAGCAAGAGGTACTCATACACTCTGACTAAAGCCAAAGCAGTTGTACTGGATTTTACAGCAGAGTATTGGCACAGCCATTTTAAAAATGATAAATAGCTCCTCAGACTTTGAGATCCATGACAATTTTTGTTTTTCAGGTACTAATGATTTCCTGATAGTTGCTGTCTTCAAAAATTTTGCAAGCAACTACAGGCTATCTTAATATGAGATGACTTGTCTATTTTTTAGACTGCATAATACCTTTCTTTCCATTTCAATTTTTCCATTTAGGTGTTCTTTAAATTATAGACAATGTCCCAAAAATATTCGTTGAAGCACTTCAGGCTTTATTATTTGGGAAAAAATAATAATAATAATAATAATAATCCTGATTTCACCTTTCCTTATTTGACACAAAAAATCTTGTTTGCTTGTATTTCCTCCAGCTTAGACTAATGGCTCCGCTTGTTTATTTACCTAGCAAAATGTTTTACTACACTTCAAGCTTTGTGTGAAATTCTGCTGTCAGAGTGAAAATAAATAAATAAATAAATAGGAAAAAAAAAAAAAAAAAAGCAGAAAGAAACTAGCTCGGTCCTTATTCAGGGCTTGTTATTCATATCACAAAAGATAGATTTCAAGGCTCTGCTAATATTCACTTATGTTGTCTTCTCTCTTCGGGTCTGGGTCATATTTCAGAATTGGATCTTGTTGTTGAATGAGACCATGTTTCACATATTAAAGTAGTGGGTGACTGGAATAAAAATAAATACCTGAATCACACTGTGTTCTCTCCTGTTCATATTATCTATGGGGTGCCTATTGCTCCACTGCATGAGTTACACATTGATACATCAATGCATTATGAGAGGAGAGGAAGAGCAGCATACACTAAGGTTTCTATTTCACTGCTCAAAAACACACTGCTGTTCAGGTTTATTTGAGTCCACTTTAAATGTCTGTTCTCAAATGACTTTAACTAAACCAAAATCAGAACCACCACACTATTCCTAAATTCACTATATCACTTGAAAACAATCCCCTAGTTAAATCAAGTTAAACCCTTGGTGAAAGAGCATAGCCAGACATGCTGTTTCTGTTGCAGCTGGCTGGGATAGATGAGTGACTTCATTTACACATTCTCAGCTGGTTCAAATTTTCTGGCTTAGCTACATTTGTAACTGCTCAGAATAACCTATGCTTACTTGCATACATTTTATGTTTTCTATTCTATTGTGACACTTTATTTTACAGAAACTAGTGAAGGTGTCACTTCTCATAGAGTTGTGCTAGCATCTCTCAGGGAACAGGAATGAGACAGAGGAAGAGGTAAGCAGAGGACAGTGACCTTTTAATCAAGTTAAGCTGTGGCCACAGCACATCTGACTGTAATCTGAACAATCTTAATTAAAAAAAAAAAAAAAGTACAAATGTTGATATGTGGATGGCCAGGAGCCAAAACTGAAATTCTGGCCATGCTGAGCACAACTAGGAGGAATTTTCCAGGTCGATGAGTCCCATCCTATATTTTTCCAGGAAAAAAATTGTGCTGTTCTTGGTCCACATTAAAGCTTATTTGGTCTGCTGACCTGGTACCCTTGAAAGCCAAACATCCTGTAGAACTCATGTGGATTGGGATTTTATTTCAAGCAATAGTACTATGAAAAAAAAAAAGCTCAGAAAGTTGGGGTTATTTACCCTGGAGAAGAGAAGGTTCCAGGGAGACTTATACCAACCTTCCAGTAGTTAAACAAAGTCTATAAGAAAGATGGAGAAGGACACTTCATCACAAAGCATGATACGACAAGGGATGATGGTTCAAAACTAAAAGAGAGTAGATATAGTTTAGATATAAGGAAGAAATTCTTCACTATGTGTGCTGAGGGACTGGAATAGGTTGCCCAGAGAAGATGTGAATACCCCATCTCTGGAGGTGTTCAAGACTAGGTTGGATGGGGCTTTAATAAACCTGGTCTAGTGGGAGACGTCCCTGCCCATGGCAGAGATGTTGGAACCAGATGATCTTTAAGGTCTCTTCCAACCCAAAGTATTCTATGGCTCTGTGATTCAACTAAGCAAAAAATATTCACAGAAAGTTTCTGACTAATCCTTCAAACTGGTGCCTTCCCCACCACACACCCTGTCAATATCCCTGTTGTTACTCTGTTGTTTAAAGGCACGTCAACACAGAGTGCTGGCCTTGTTTTTGTATGGAAGGTACAGAATGACCTTATAGGTTAGCATAAGGGGGTTTTCTGTTTTCTACATGTTAAACATCTGTGCCACAACCAGGAAAGTTTTGCGCCTGAAGTCTCCATTTCCCTAGTGGTAGGTAGTTACAGGGGAAGATTTCTTGTTCCTTTTCTTATGCAGACTTTGCATTCACTCTAGCTGTCTGCTGGCAATCAACTTTTTCCCCAAGTTAAAAGGCAAGGCTGAGCGTGTTAGAGGGTGAAGCACCAATACAATTTAGATTATTGGAAGATTTTGCCATTGAGCTTGTGTTAGTGAAGGTAGATTTTTTTTCTATGTAGTCTTCTGATCTCTATTTTTCATCTCATACATCCCAAATGTGTTAAATTCCCTGAACATCCTGAAGAAACCTTGTCAAATGAATTCTGCCTTTTGCTTTCCTAAAATCACATCTCTGTGTTCCAGCTTTCCTTTCAACAGAGAATTTTGTTTGTTTCCTGATTTCATCCTTTCTGTATCTTTTTGAAAAGTAGGGGAAAAGCAGACTAGTAAATGAGACCATGTGCTTGTCTGGCAAGGGAAATGGCATGATTTAAATGTGGCTGAGCTGAAGAAATACTAAAACCTCCAGGAAAATTCTAACATTTGTTCAGATATTTTTGTTTATTTTTGGAGTTGTGGAATATCCATGATTTTCAGTGTTTTGACCTTTACTTTGAAGAATGTCATAATTGTGCCAGCAAACTCAGTTGTCAATATTTTCATATCACACCTCTTTAAAGAAGTTCATAACTGACCTATAAAATTACACATACTGAGCATATGTGGTCTCAAGCAGGAAAAGATTTAATAAATAAACACATAAATGCAAATGTGTCTGTTTAAAAGTTATAAAGCTACAAAAGAGGGAGGGAGGGAGGGAGGGAGGGAGGGAGGGAGGGAGGGAAG
>NW_023305508.1:0-13719 GCF_011077185.1 Oxyura jamaicensis
CTTGACTCTTTTCTTGCCTTTCCCCTTTCCTTTCCCCTTTCCTCTTACTTTTCATTCTTCCTTTTCCTTTCACTTTTCTTTTTCTCTTTTTATTTTCTTTTCCTTTTCTTTTCCTTTTCCCTTTCTTGTTTCTTTTTTTTTTTTTTTTTTTTTTCTTTTTTTTTTCTTTTGGGCAATGTCTGCACTGGCCACGAAATTGTTCTTCTCGATGCATTAATTAGTGAGCACTAATTTCTGTATCTATTAAATGCATCTACCTCGTATATGCTAGGTCTTAAAACAAGATGGATAGAAGAAAAAAGGGTGCAATAAATCATAAAATTGTATTACTTATGTAATATCCATGCTACAGAGAACTAAAAAGTTTCTTTATTTATCTTACCACCTTTCATAATGACCACTATAGTCACATTGTGGAGAAAGCTACCCATGTACAAGTAATTTGAAGGGTCATTTGTTTAAATATAAGCGTCTTCTGAAGCTACTTAAAAGCACAAAGGTACTAAAAGAATCCATGAATTATACACATGTAAAATACATAAGTTATGGTTTAACCTGACAGTCAGGTAAACAAAACTCAGTCCTCCTTGCTCCCCAGCTCAGTGGGATGAGGGAAGAGAATTGGGAAAAATAATAATAATAATAATAATAAAATAAAAAAGTAAAACACTGTAAAATATTTGGGTTGAGATAAAGGCAGTTTAATAGGAAGGAGAAAGGAGGAAAAAACATCAACAAAAAATAAAAGAATACACAAAGCAAGTGATGCACAGTGTAACTGCTTACCACTAGCCAACCAATGCTCAGCCAGTCCTTAAGAAATGGAAACTCCCCCCAGACAACTCCTCACAGATATGTTGCTGATTCATATGGCATTGGACAGCCCTTTGGCCAGTCTGTGCCAGTTGTCCTGGCTGTGCCCCTCCCAGGTCCCGGTGCACCCCCAGCCTCCTCGCTGGCAGACAGGAAGAGGGGTTGAAAAGTCCTTGGCTTTCTGGAAATATTGCTCAGCAACAGCTAAAACATCAGTGTGTTATCAGTATTTTCCTCCTAAATCCAAAACACAGAACCATACCAAACACTATGAAGAAAATTAACTCTATCTCAGCCAAAACCAGGACATTGTATAACAACATAATGATTATTTAATACATTTTATATTCTGTGTCTCTCTTTTAAAGCAACTATTACTAACGACTTGAAGGTAACCACAAAAAGGCAATGATCTGGCACCAGTATCCTCTAAAAACAAATCATAATTCCAGAATGATAAGCTTCTCCCTGTAAATGTCCTAGAAGAAAAAGCACTACATATAGAATTAAAGATACCAGGCTTTTTTTTTTTTTTTTTTTTTTTTTTTTTTTTTGTCAAATTCTAACAAATGGATATTGATGTTCCATTCTCCATGATTTTAAGAGATTTAGCAGCAGAATTACACAACATTAAAAAGAGTTAAAGTAACAACAGTTATTTAAATAACGTTTAAACAACATTAACAAATGTTAAATAACAAGAGTAAAAAATGAAAATTTGAGCTCTGCAGAAAGGGAAGCAGACTAAATAAATTTAAAAATTAAACTGTCTTATTTTGGAGTGCTTTCAAATTTACAAATATTTCAGGCAAGATAAATTGTCAGTAGCAATATCAGAAGTATTCTTCTGTAGTGATACATGCCATTTTCCATAGATTATATTAGGAAGATTTATCCTTTTTGTTAAATATTTTTTAAGAATCCAGAATGCCAATTTTGGTTTTGAACATGTATGTTTCCACTGTATTTTTCAGTACTTCACAAGCCATGTGATAATCTGTACTCCATTAAAAAAAAAAAAAAAAAAGAAAAAAAAAAAAAAAAAGAAAAAAAAAAAATCCCCAAAGGCTCTCCAAGCCAGAAGCATAGCTTTCAAATAAGCACTTACTGAAATGTGATGATAAATTGTCGTTTTTGTGACTAAACAGCATTTTATTTTCTTTCTTCTTTTTGGTTTTAGACTTGGAAGAAAAGTAAATAAGCAGTTTTTTAAATAATTATAATCTGTCTTGATGTATAATACACATCAATTAACTGTCACTTAGACATTCAAACATAATTGTTTTATATCTATCTTCTATCTTTAACATCAATCATTGCAGTATCTGATCTTAAAGCTCTTTGCTGTGGTCTTCTTAAGGAAATTAGAATGAAATTTATATTCATGGAGATTTAGAGACTGGCCCAAGGCTACATAAAACTCTGTAGTACTACAGCTGAGTTGAATAGCCAGGTATTCTAACTGCTTCATTTAGACACAGCTGTACACATATGTACTTAAAGATGCCTATTAAGGGAAAAAATGTGTTTACTGACAAGGGTATTTCAACACTATTTTATTTATAGAACAATAGCTGCAAAGGAAAAAGAGAACCTTTTCCTCTCCTTATAGAAGAAGGGATTAATGTGGAAGAAAATAAGTGGTCAAAAATAATTTCAGCCACTTCTACATCATACAGTTTGAATAACCATTGAGCAACATCCTATTTGGATAATGTAGGTAGAATATGATAGTGACAGTCTGTAAGTACATACAGGGATGGAATGGGTGAACAGAAAGTGTTTCCATGAACCAGAGCCCTATGGAGAGGTGTAGATGACAATATGTTACATGTATTTGAATATTCCAAATAGAAGCACTGCATACACGTGACATAGCCAGATTTTCGTTTCACAGGTAAAAATCATAATCCTTAGAATTCCTCAAAAACTTTTTGAAAAGTCAGATAATAATGTTATTGCTGCAATGTATAGTAGTAACGTTTTGGAACAAATATGCAGCCCCTCAAATACATTTGGTGTGTCTGTTACTATGTACTCAAGTTGCATCATCAATGAATTGCTTCATCAGTGAATGTATGTAAGTGAGCCCCTGACTGCTTTCATTATTGCTGACAGAAAGTGTGGATTTCTTTTTTGTATGTGATACCTAATTGCTTCAAGAGAAAATCCTTAAGACTTTCTGTTCTGCAGCTGACTTGTTTTTACTGCCTTCTATTGTATTAGTTAAAACAAAACTTTGTACACCTGGGGCACAACAACCCCAAACAGTGCTACAGGCTGGAAGATGTGTGGTTAGAAAGCTGCCTGGCAAAGAAGGACCTGGGAGTATTGGTTGACAGTCGGCTGAATATGAGCCAGCAGTGTGCTCAGGCAGCCAAGAAGGCCAGCAGCATCCTGGCTTGCATTAAAAACAGTGTGGCCAGCAGGTCCACGGAAGTGATTGTCCCCCTGTACTCAGCTCTGGTGAGGCCGCACCTCGAGTACTGTGTTCAGTTTTGGGCCCCTCACTAGAAGAAGGACATGGAGGTGCTTGAGGGAGTCCAGACAAGGGCTACGAAGCTGGTGAAGGGTCTGGAGAACAAGTCTTACGAGGAGCAGCTGAGGGAGCTGGGACTGTTTAGGCTGGAGAAGAGGAGGCTCAGGGGTGACCTTATTGCACTCTACAGGTACCTGAAAGGAGGCTGTAGAGAGGTGGGGGTTGGTCTATTCTCCCACATGCCTGGTGACAGGACGAGGGGGAATGGGCTAAAGTTGCACCAGGGGAGGTTTAGGTTGGATATTAGGAAGAACTTCTTTCCTGAACGGGTTGTTAGTCACTGGAATAGGCTGCCCAGGAAAGTGGTGGAGTCACCATCCCTGGAGGTCTTTAAAAGACGTTTAGATGTAGAGCTTAGGGATATGGTTTAGTGGAGGACTTATTAGTGTTAGGTCAGAGGTTGGACTCAGTGATCTTGGAGGTCTCTTCCAACCTAGACTATTCTGTGATTCTGTGATTCTGTGATTCTGTGAAAAGATCTTTCAAGGTGAAGTTGAATGCACCCTCCTGAATTGAGAGATTGTCTGTTGGTCATAAGGCTGTAAGTAGGGAAAGGTTAAGATAACTAAGATGATTGTTCACAACTAGCATCAAAGGAGATGGACAAGAGACTAAATGCACTGAACAATTTACTGACATCAGGCCTGTTACAGAAACTGACAGTACATATCTCAGAGATGGTTCTTACAATAAACTATCTCTAATCTCTGTTCTAAGTGGGGAAAAAGTAGTCCCTACTTTTGAAAGTCCACTTCATTAGTAGACTAAGTATGTTCATACTCAACAGTAACCCTTTAAATGATGTTTTGCAGCACAATTCTCTACTGTACCTAAAACACATTTCAATGTTAAGAATAAATTACAGAAATTTAATTCCTCTAAGGAACAGAGTTAGTCATTATTGTTGCTACATATAAACTGACAAAGATAAATTTCTTTATCTGCATGTTTATGTTGCCTACAGAAACTAGTAACCATTTCATTCCTATTAAGCTTGTTACCAATTTATAAATAATAGGAAAAAAAAAAGTTGGAAGTTTTCATCATCATTTATTTTTAAAGTCTTAGATCTGTTCTTACCTTTAATTTTGTGTCTTTTAATGCTCAGATTCTCAGAAACAGTAGCATTGCATTGTATGTTTTCATTTTAGCTCAGAATGTATGGTTTAAAACAGATCTTCTAATCTTTCCACTTAATTTATTTGAGTTTTACACCATAATAACTATTTTACTTTTCTATAAAGACATATAAGAAGACTACCTAGAATGCTGAATACACTTCAAGTAGTATTGATTGTACAGTCCACATGGCAAAACTGAAGTATTAGCTGTAAACAATTTATGATGTGGAAGTTTTATCCTCATTGGAAAGAGCTGCTGCTATATTATTGCTGCATTAACTGTTAATGTGGATAGAGCCTTTTACTCACAAATGCTTGCAGTGAATGGGAACAGAGTCATATCTAGTCAATGCCATTCACTCAAATTGTCCTTGGTGTATTAGCCATACATCCGACATATTGTTAAAGATGTTTCAAAAAAATGTAAAGATTTTTAAACAAACTACAACAGCAAGGAAAAGAACATGTACATTTTAAAACTCTCCTTTTGTAGTTCAATAATATGTTACTATCCTATTTGTATGGAGTGCTACATCTTACCACTCTCTGTGTTTGTATCCATTTCAGAGTGAAAGATCCTTATTGTATATCTTCTTTTCAGATTGCTTTCTGGTTCTCCTACACAACCAGTTAGTAGTAACTACGCTTCTGAAGACTAATGTTCTTCAGAGAAATGACAAGGAGTCCATCCTCCGTGAAACTACACTTGAAAGCAACCTGTGTCAAGAGGTTTAAACCTAGTGGTACTCCATATACAAAGATTTCTACGCTATCAGCTGAAGCTTCAGCTTCATTCAGCTCCGCTAGACTCAGCTAGTCTAGACATGATAAAAGTGGGGTTTTATTAGGACAAAAAATTACTCCAGAAGTGAGTAAGTCTGGCTTCTGACTGGTATGTTTGCAATATATGTAAGAGATTTCAACCAAACTATATTGGTGAAACAAGAAAATCTGAAAATGGTTTCTCAATGCAGTGTTAGAGTGAGATTTGAATTTGAAATTTCTATCAGAGAGAAGCTAAGAAGACGGCCAGGATTAACACAGTTGGTAATCTCAACTGCTTGTCATCTCCTGTACAGTTGGAGTACATACTATATGGAACTTAGTTCTGAGACAGAGCCACCATGATTGACAACAGAATTGCTCTGTCTTCTGGAACTGTACAACACAGAAGGATCTTCCGGATGAATTATTCATTAAAAGCTTCCACCAACAAGAAGCAAGTTGCGTTTGATTCAAATGGGATTGTGATAAGTGGAATGGTGTTGGTAATATTGAACAGAAAGAAAAAGAAATACTAAGATTCTGAATGCTAATATTTGACATGTACCTTACATTACTAATTCTTTTTTTATGAGTCAGAAATATGAAGAATTCTTTGTATGTCTGACAAAGTTAGTGAGCTCTTATATTGGGTTTAAGTGGCAACCCACACTTTTCAGACCGCAGTGCACTGCTGTGAAGAGCCTATCTCCACCTTGTCGACATGGAGGTCATAGCTCCACCACAGGGGCAGCTCTGGGCCCTAACTCTGGCACCTTTCCACTGAGGGTGGGCAGAAGAGCCATCTCCTTACTACTCAAGCAGGGTCACCTGGAGCAGGTTGTGCAGGACCAACCCACAGATTCAGCTGCTGCTAATGCTTGTAGAAAAACTGTGCTTTGCTTGAAAGACAGTCTGCTGGTGGATTGCTGCAGGACTCCCAGAAGGCCTGGGGTCCCGAGCTTTCTTCTGCCCACAGAGACCAAGCAGAGGTGTGTAGGTCAAGAAAGGGCCTTGTTCCCCCGCAATGGCTTTTCCCAAACAGACAGGGATACCCCTAAAGAGAAGAGCCAGCCCCAGGGATGGGGCTGTCAGCATGGTCGTGTTTATGGCAGCTGAGCTCTGTGCAGGTCTTGAGGATCTGTCATCAGCCTGTGGGGTCAGAGGGCTTGTACACCACTGGGACGGTGCTGGGAAACAGGAGTCTGGGAGCAGCATGGAGACATGCTCTGTTGTGGCAGTTATGCTACACCAAGTCAGCACTCAGACCTGGAAATTTCCTCCCCTGTTCAGTCAGTGGAAAGCATTCCCTAGCATGGGTTGTTCTGTTAGTTTGAAAAACACTCCCCTGAATGTCACCAAGATGTTTATTGGAGGCAACAGAAGTCAAACCGCAGAGCTCGCCGCAGCACAGTTCTGAAGCTGGCGCGAGGTGCGGCCGTAGGGCCGGCTGGGCGCTGCCTTGTACTCAGCCGGGTTGGCTCCCCAGAAGTGCTGGATGTGGGAGCCTGCTGAGAGGTGGTGCTGGAGGGCCCCCGAACAGCATCTTCTCTGGACGCTGGGTCACGTTCCACAGGCCTCCTTCTCGGTGCTGAGGGGCTGTGGTCAGCGTCTGAGTTGTGTGGGCTGGAGCGCCGATGTGGTGACCTGCTCCGGTCCCTCTCTCTGGCCACGTCCCTGCAGCGACAGGTGGAAGAGACGACCACGCACTCCTGGTAGTCATTGTCCGCTCGCACCGAGTGCAGGAGCCGGTGGAAGGGCCGCCTGCAGATGGGGCACGTAGCTCTCCTCTCGGCCCACTGCTGGATGCACTCCAGGCAGAAGCGGTGGAAGCAGAAGGCCACATAGGCTGCATTCTCGATGTCATTCATGCAGATGGGACACAGGAGGTCTTCTGCTTCCTCCAATGGCCCGGCCTGCTGCTGCTGGCTGGTGCTGGCAGTCACGTCAGAGGCGCTCTCCTCCATGGCTTCCAGGGCACCCGCTTCCATGTCCTGCCCCGACATCTGTGCCACGTGCCTGACCTTGTCTGGTGCTAGGAGGGGAAAAAGAAAGGGAGCCTCAGCCAGCTGAGGGAGAGGGTAGGAAAGGGCCTCCCAGAGGGGCTCCCTGTGGCTTGAGAAGCAGCAGCAGTCCTGTGGGGCAGCCAGCCCCAGGGGCTACCCTTCAGCCCTGCCTTCCCCCATCAGCTCTGTGGCCCTGGGGAGGAGCCAGGGTGTCCACAACTCCTGGTCTCCACGCACTCTCCCCCTGAGGCCCTGTACAACCTGGGTGAACTGAGGTACCTGACAAAGGCTCTCAGGGAATCTTCAGCGCTGCCAAAGGCCTTGGCCCCCTCCTGGGACAGCCGCCGTGTGGGACCCACACACAGCACCCTGCAGCTGTCAGCGTGGAGAGGAGCGCTGGAAGGATCTGCCTTAGCTCTGCGCCCAGAGCCGCTGCTCGCCAAAAGCCACAGCTCGAAGCACAAGCCACGGTCCTGCAGGAGCTGTCACGCCTCGCGTGTGCACCCGCAGGAGCTCCTGGACAAAAGGCACAGGGACAGAGCCTGCAGCTGCTGAAAAGCACTGAGGTCACGGGCAGTCACAGTCGCTGCTTGGCGACATCACAGAGGTCTCTGGGGCTGCCCAGCGAGGAAGGCAGATGTTCCCAAGGGGGGAAGCCTGCTGCACAGAATGTGGTCCATCTTCTGGTGGCCTTGTGGGTGAGTTTTAACCTCACGTCTGTTGGGTCCTGTGAGGAGAGGCTGGTGCCCCTGAGTACAAATGCCTGGCGATGGGCCCATGCAGGCAGGTGAGCCTTGGTGACTTGTTAACACCAACAGAGCGCCCTGACTCATCTGCTCCAAGGGCTGTCAGAGGAGAAGGTCTCGGCCTTGTTGCCAGTGGGAAAGCCCCAGACACTTGGTGTTGTCTGCAAACTTACTGAGGGTGCACTCGATCCCCTCATCCAGATCATCGATAAAGATATTAAAGAGAACTGGTCCCAGTACCGAGCTCTGAGGGACACCACTAGTGACTGGCCTCCAACTGGATTTAACTGCATTCACCACAACTCTCTGGGCCTGGCTATCCATGGAGTTTTTAACCCAACGAAGTGTACACCAGTTCAAGCCATGAGCAGCCAGTTTCTTGAGGAGAATGCTGTGGGAAATGGTGTCAAAAGACTTACTGAAGTCAAAGTAGACCACATCCTCAGCCTTTCCTTCATCCACAAAGTGCATCACTTTGTCATAGAATGAGATCAGGTTTGTCAAGCAGGACCTGCCTTTCATAAACCCATGCTGACTGGTCCTGATTACCATGTTGCCCTGCAAGTGCTGCATGATGACAATCAAGATAATTTGCTCCATGAGCTTCCCTGGCGCTGAGGTCAAATTAACAGGACTATAGTTTCCTGGGTCTACCCTCTGGCCCGTCTTGTAGATGAGCCTTATTTCATCCCTGTGATGATATGGTTGAGAGACAGTGTAAGGGACAAGCAAATAAAGCAGATATTG
Source organism: Oxyura jamaicensis (assembly GCF_011077185.1). Classification (NCBI taxonomy): domain Eukaryota; kingdom Metazoa; phylum Chordata; class Aves; order Anseriformes; family Anatidae; genus Oxyura; species Oxyura jamaicensis. The sequence continues at coordinate 8,735 of NW_023305508.1, forward strand.
TGGGATTCTACTGTAAGTCACCCAGCCAGGATAACAGCACCAATGAAATATTCTTTAAGAAACTAAGAAATAACACTAGATCATCCATTCTTGTCATTATGAGGGACTTCAATCTGCCAGATGTAAACTGATTGTACCACACAGCAGATAAAAACATCCAGGAGATTCCTAAAACACTTTGATTTTATCTTCCTGGTACAGGTCCTAAGGGCGCTGACTTGGAAAGGTGGCCTCCTAGATTTTCTGCTTGTAAATAGAGAGGGTCTCATAGGAGAAGTGGTGATTGTTGGACATCTTGGCCACAGTGACCATGAGGTATCCAAGTTTAAAATCTTTGGTGATAGCAGGAAAAATGCCAAAAAAACTTCAACCTTCATTACAGGGAGTGCAGATCTCAGGCTGCTCAGGGAACTAGTTAGTAAGGTGCCTTGGGAAACTGTTTTTTGAAGACTTTGGTGTTCATCAGTGCTGGTCATTTTTCAGGTAGCACCTCTTATGTGCACAGGAATAGATGATTCTAAAGTGTCATGAATCAAACAGACTGGGCAGAAGGTTTGCTTGCCTGAGCAGAGGTGGAAAAAGAAAGTGTATGGACATTGAAAGCAAGGCCAGGCAACATGGGAGGACTGCAGATATGCTGTTCACCATTATAGAGAGAAAATTTGAGAAAACCCAATTAGAGTTGAAGCTGGACAGTACTGCAGACTTTTTTTTTTTTTTTTTTTTTTTTTTTTTTAATATGTTAACAGCAAAAAGAGGACCAGAGAAAACATTGGTCTGTTACTTGGTGAGGATGGTCACCACACAAATAGGGATGTAGACAAAGAAGAGATGTTTAATGCCTTCTTTCCTTCTGTCTTCAACACCAATGATGGGCTCTGGGACCCAAGGTGCCCTTAGTTGGAGGACCGTGACTGATGTAATGATAAACTCCCAGCCAACCCTGAACTTGTACAGGATTTGCTACTCCCACTGGATGCATATAAGTCTATGGGGCCTGATGGGATTCATCCCAAGGTATTCAGAAAATCAGCTGATGCCATTGAAAGACATCTGTCAATTATTTTTCAGTGGTCTTGGGAATCTGGAGAGGTCCCAGTTGACTGGGAGCTGAAAAATATTGTTCCAGTTTTTAAGAGAGATAAGAAAGAAGACCTGGTAATTATAGGCCTGTCAGTCTCACTTCAGTGCCTGGTAAAATTATGGAAAAGATTATTCTGGGAGTTACTGAAAAACACCTGAAGGACAATGCAGTTATTGATCACAGTCGACATGGATTCATGAGGGGAAGGTCTTGCTTAATGAACTTAATTTCCTTTTATGACAATGCCACCCATCTACTTGACCAAGGGAAGCCAATTGATGTAATCATTTTGGATTTCAGTGAAGCTTTCAATACTGTTTCTCACACTATCCTTCTGGACAAAACATTCAGCATACAGCTAGATAAATGCATAATGTTCTGGGTGAACAGTTGGCTAATGGGTCGGGCTCAGAGGGTTAGAGTAAATGGGGTTACAGCAGACTAAAGGCCAGTCACTGGTGGGGTTCTGCAGGGCTCCATTGAAAGGACAGTTGTCCTGTAATGATTCCATAAATGACTTAGATTCAGGACTTGAAAATATACTAAGTATGTTTGTGAACCACACTAAATTGGGAGGAGCTGTTGAATCCCTTGAGGGTAGAGAGGCCTTAGAGAGAGATCTTGACAGACCAGTGGGATGGGATGGGCAATCATCAATAGTATGAAGCTAAAGAAGATCAAGTGCTGGATTCTGCATCCGGGAAGGGGCAACCCTGTCTGTACATACAGACTGGAGACAAGAGGCCAATGGAAAGGGATTTGGAGGTTTTGGTCAACAGCATGTTGAATATGAGTCAACAGTGTACCCTGGCAGCCAAAAGGGCTAGCCATACCCTCGGGTGCACCAAGCATGTTATTCCTAGCTGGTCAAGGGAAGGGATTGTCCTGCTCTGCTCTGCACCGGGGAGGCCTCACCTCAAGTGCTGTGTGTAGTTTCGTGTGCCGCAATATAAGGACATAAAGTTTCCTTCCTGCCCAAAGGACGGCTACAAAGATAGTGATGGATCTGGAGGGGTAGACGTATGAGGAGCAGCTGAGGTCCCTTGCTTTGTTCAGCCCAGAGCAGAGCAGGCTGACAGAAGGCCTCATAGTGGCCTGCAGCTTCCTCATGAGGGAAGTGGAGGGGCAGTCGCTGAGCTCTGCTCTCTGGGGACAGCAACAGAACCCGAGGGAATGGCATGGAGCTGGGACAGGGGAGGGTCAGGCTGGTGTTAGGGAAAGATTCTGCACCCAGAGGGTGGTCGGGCACTGGGACAGGCTTCCTGGGGCACTGGTCATGTCACTGAGCCTGCTGGAATTACAGAAGCATTTGGATAATGATCTCAGACACATGGTCTGGTTTTTGATTGGTCCTGTATGGAGCCAGGATTTGGACTCCTTGTGGATCCCTTCCAACTTGGGATATCCTATGATTGTATGATTTGACAATTAAGTTGAAAGCAGTTGCTGTTTATTGCATATGTGATTAGCTGATTTCTAATCTGATAGTTTGTTGAGCAAATTTGAGCTGAGCAGAGAATGTAATTAGGAGGTGCTCTTTTCCTTTCACAGCACTGAGCTGACCTCTACTCGTGGTTAATAAAATTATAACACAGGCAGCCTTCTTCCTTCTGCTTTTTTTAAAGGCTTTTCTAAGTAGTCTGTCCCTCTTTAGTAAATCCTAAAATTGTAGCTGACAAGAAACTCAAGGACAAATAGATAATTAAACTCCTATCCAAATTTTTAGTCTAAAAGCTGATTGAGACACTCAGCTGATCCAGCTTCTTCAAGTAGTTAAAGGAAGATTAAAAATCAAAATGAGAAAAAAAAAAAAAAAAAGAAAAAAAAAAAAAAGAAAAAAAAGAAACCCTCTTGAATATCTTGAATAAAGCATCCGATCATCAGGTGTCATCTCTGGCACTAACATTTAGTAACTGATAATTGCTGTAACTAGAACCATTGAGCCTTGCAAATATTATCCAGTAAATTTTAATTAACACCCTGGGGATTGAAGAGATTCAGAACAAGCTCATGGGAGACTCTCCCCCAAACAGTGGCAAAGTATGCTGAGTAATTTTAGATCAGCCTGCCTGTCAAAGTGGATCAGTGTCATCTTGCCACTTATGCTGAAGAAAATGCACCTGCTTCTACATGGAAATAAGGTGCATTATCTGCCAATTTGTGCTGCTTTTTTTCTCTGCTGCCTGAGTTTGACAAGTGGGAACTGTGGATTATTTATTCATAAATCAAGGATATGGGAAAAGGTGAAAGGGGTCTATGTATGAAAAACAGCAATGTATTGGTATTACAAGACCCACCATAAGCCTCCTAAATAAACACGCTGTGGACTTCTAAAAGTCTAGACAGGCAAATACTCCTGCCTTGTATTTTTAGCATCAAAGGAAAACCTGGTCATCAAGAAAGATCAGTAGCATAATATGACACTGATAACAACAGAACTGGCTGTGTTTTAATAGCCATAAATTTTCATTAAAGCTCCATAAGACAGGGACAGATATTCAGTGTCAATTTTTCTGCATCCAATGTTCTGAATCTTCAGACTACACCAAATAACATTTTGCTAGATATATTAAATACATATGACAATATCTAGCTCTGATTCTGTTCTCACTGCTACAGAGTAAGTCAATAGAAATCAGTGCAATCAGAGTGCCTGGTTATAAATTAATCTAAAGGGAGGAAATAACATTATTGGAGAGAAATAATTAACTGCAGTTAATATCCATAAGCCTGTGAAGAAGAAAATCCATTAAATTTTTGAAGTTCCTGTGGTTTTACTCGAATTGTTAACATAGGAAAACCTAAATCTTAATCTCAAAAATATTAAGGATGTAGGTAATGCTTCAACAACAAGATCATGTTTAAGTGATTAAGTAATATTTGATACATTAATATTTTGTGCTTAGTTCAAGCACATTTCTTCAAAAAGTCTAGGTCTAAAAAAAGAGCATAGTTAAAACATTCTTTTTCTGTTTCTCATGCAAAGCCTTTTCTGATGGTGCTGTCCAGAGTCAGAGCTTTGTATAGAGGCAAGACAGTTTTTCCTAAATGTTAAAGAGGCTACATACAGGGTTGACAACCTTTAATTCCCAGTCTTAGTCACAGGGCAGGCCTGTCTATCAGGCTACTGCCTATCAGACAACCTGAAATGCTTCATATGGAAAACTCTACAAATAAATGTTCTCCAAAGGTACTTCTGCAATAGCAGAAAAGCCTCTAAACTACTTCCTATTCATGGACTTAGTTCTCAGCCTTATCATCTGAAAAAGTTATTTTTACAGAAAACAAAACAAAGCAAAAATGCTTTATATTCTGTTTTCGGTTGATAACAGTCAGCATAATTCAGATTACTGATGTGGATTATACAGAGCATGGTTTCTGCAAAGAAAGAGAAGGTTAAGACCTTAAAATCATTTAGGCCTTAGGACTAGATAGGAGTTTTCAAAAAGTGCTAAAAGAAATGAGGAAAGGAATTGGAAAAGCTTTATCATATGTTGTTCCAATTCACTTAGTTCAGGAGTGAAGCCCCAAAGGCTGGAGAATGGCCAGCATAAGCCAATTATTAAGGAGAGGACCTAGAGCAACATGAGGAAATTACAGACCAGTTAGCTTAACACGAATTGCACTGAAAGTCTTTAGAAACTGTTTTAGGGTCTCTAGAGAAATTGCAAAAGCACATTTTAATCAAGATGATGGAATGCATAAAAAAGGTGTAACATGTGGAGAGGTGCTGTCATTGCAGAGTTTGCAATATACCCTTCTTACAGTTTATTTACAGATGTTTCTTTTACAGCTTGTTACCATGGTACATGACCTGATGCCTTGTTATGATGACCATTCCATGCAGGTACCCCTCCCCTTCCTTTTCCTCTCACCCTTCCCTCCCCTTCCTTTTCCTCTC
>NW_023305509.1:0-806 GCF_011077185.1 Oxyura jamaicensis
TCAGGAATGGAAAGCAGACATTGAGCTGGGTGGTTATTCCACCTCTTATCTACAGAGAAATGTGCAAGTTAAACTTGTATTAATCTAATGCAAATCTTAGTCTCCAAGGAAATGAGGGGAGCAAAAGGCTGCGATGTGTCTCCTTTCTTTCTGACAGCTGGGGTTCGTTTGCTACTTTCAGAGACCTTTGAAAGGTGTAGGGATCTCCAATATTTTACAAGGTCTAATTTGGCTAGCAACTAGTATCCCCGTGAAGCAGCAAGCTCCCAGTTGTTCTGATGTAGCAGGGAATGCAAGTGGAGGGGAGAGAAAAGAAAGTGCTCCTGTTTGGTCAGTGTGTGAAGAGACTGCAAGTTTTTGTAGAGTGGGGAGGATTCTGGGTGCAAATGAGAGGGAGCTGTGGTCATTGTGATGAAGTGAAATAAGAGAAGGTTCTGAAAAATCAGTTTTTTCAGGTATGCAGAGAATAATGCCTTTAGACATTCTGCTTGTCCTTTGCCTTCTTTCTTTTGCATAGAGTTGTGATGTCAGTGTAACAGCTCCAGAAACTGTCAGTGTTTCCAGGGCAACAAATAGATGCTCTGCCAAAAGTGTGTAAATGCTCTTTTTTTATTATTTTTATTTTTATTTTTATTTTTTTGCATGTATACCTGGCTAATTCCAGAAAGCAGCAAGATCTGAGCACAAGGAGCAAGATGCGCTATTTGAAGAAGCTATCAGGTTGGTGCTGTCAGATAACATGGTACAATTTCAGTGCTATTTTGTGAGTGTAAAGTTAGGAGTTAGGATCTTTTTTAATGTATTTT
>NW_023305509.1:906-1447 GCF_011077185.1 Oxyura jamaicensis
TTTTGTGAGTGTAAAGTTAGGAGTTAGGATCTTTTTTAATGTATTTTTTTTTTCAATTCAGACATTGGGTCATTCAATGTCTGTGTGTCTACTGCATTGTCATTTCTGTGTCTCAGGTAGAGTAAGTGGCAGGGAGAAGTAACGGCTGCAGAAAGAGGCAAGTGAAGATCAGAGTTTTTGAGAAGGAAGAGGAAAATACACTATTTCTTAGCAGTTGTGACTTTTTTTGTTTGCACAAAGTAAAATATAACTTGCATTTTTTGTCTCTAATAAGCCATAGTTGTATTCTCATCCCACGCTTAATTTGAAAGGCACACAGGCTGAAGGAATCTTGAAAAAACTACTTGTGTGCTGCATATGTTTCCTGTTTGATAAAGCTTTGAAAAGAAATGGATGTATCTTGTCACAAAATATCATGCAATCTTAGCAAAAATCCACCACCCAATATAAGCTAAACTTTTCTGGAATCATTTGCTAGATGGCAGCACATAATCATCATCAACTGCCCTGGACAAGGCAAGTTGAAAGGGCAGGACCACGT
>NW_023305510.1:0-15461 GCF_011077185.1 Oxyura jamaicensis
TCCCTTCCTCCCTTCCTCCCTCCCTTCCTCCCTTTGATATAGAAATGAATTGGAATAAACAGCCATATGACTGTAATCTATGATTTTCTTTTCCGTTGTTGTACTTTCCATTTTAAGAACCACATTTTTAGTGTTGTCCTGCTTCACAGCACATTCCACGTTACCTGGAGGTGATGACAGATAGTCAAAATAGAAAAGCACCTCTTGTTTTTCCTAGTGCCAGCCTAGAGCTCACTGTCACTTATGCCCATGGGGCCCTCACTTGCCCCTTGAAAGCAAGAAGGCGTGGGGAGAAACAGTTCTCTGAAGTCCTTGTATGAAGAATTTAATGTCTTCAGGGAACATGAACACATTTTCATAACTTCTGCATGTTTGCCTTCAATAATGTTCCAATGTCTCATCCTATTTAGGATGGGTTATCTTCATTTTTGCCTATATGTGCCTTATGCAGTACCTTACCTGCAGAGAAACAGCAGATGAATGTCTTTAACAAAAGTTGTGCTGTTTTGAAGCTATTAAGGTATTTTATGTTTAGTTTAAAAGCATAGAATGATAGAATGGTTTTGATTGGAAAGGACCTTAAAGATCAACTGGTTCCAATCCCCCTGCCATGTGCAGGGACACCTCCCACTAAACCATGTTGCTCAAAGCCTTGTCCACCTGGGCTTGAGCACTTTAAAGGATGGGGTATCCACAGCTTCTCTGGGCAACCTGTTCCTATGCCTCACCGCCCTCATAGTATATAATTTCTTCTGTACATCTAATCTAAACCTACCTTTTTTCACTTTAATGCCATTACTCCTTGTCCCATCACTCCACTCCCTGACAAGGAGTCCCTTCACAGCTTTCCCATAGGCCCCCTTTAGGTACTAGATGGCTACAGCAAAGTCTCCCCAGAGCCTTCTCTTTTTTTATGAGAGTGATGTAGTATCATATGCACTCTTACACTAACCTAGGTGAAGGTAAACAAAATTATTTTTCCAGAACAGAAGAAGGACCTGTGTTTGTGTGGTCAGGAATAAGGATATTGAAGTGCTGGCAAAATTTTCACATTGGCAGATTGGCATTCAGCAAGACAGGTTGACTCCAACCAGTTTGGATAAGTGTGTTTTGTCCTGTTGGGTTGTGTATCTTAATCATTTGGTGTCCTGTTTGAGACAAAGGCACTGTATTATCTCTTCATGATCCTGTTAATCTAGGCCAGACAGATTACTTAAACTAATTCTTTTCAGAGCTGCAGTTTTGTAGATACTGTAAGCTGCCACACACCTGCTATGGGAAATACAAAGGATTCCTGTGTAAAGCATGATTGTTGCCCTGCTTAGTCACATGGAGTAATACAAAATAAAACACTTCTTAAAGCTTAGTCTTCCTAAGTCTTCCTAATACTTACTTCCTAAGTATTTTCAAGTTCCATTTCCTTAACATATGGGATCTTCTCTCTCTCTCTTTTATTTTTTTCCTTTTTTTTTTTTTTTTCCTTTTCCTTTTCCTTTTTTTTTTCTTTTTTTTTAATTTTTTTTTATTTTTCTGCTTGTTTGCTTGTTTTGTGTTCCTCCATAGGAACTTCAATTATTAACTCTTTTTTTTTTTTTTTTTGATAAAAATTGATGAGTTCACTTCTTTGTAAATTTAGTCCCATTTGTCTGTTGTCAGGTGATTTGTTACTGAAAGTTCACGTGGAACTCCCAGGCAGTGACTACTAACATTTGCCCAGTGGTATTATGGGGTGAAGAGAAGCTAATTCTGACTCATTCTTTTGTTAGCTTCTATTAGTTCAGTTAAGTCTACAGGAAAGAGGTGAGTGAGTTTAAAAGGGGTATAAAAGTCCCACATGTGTACTTTGGGTCTTGGAAAGTGTGTATGGAGAGTTTCTCCAAATTTTAATTGAAAGTTTGAAAAAGACATGGATAATTTTGTATGGAAACAGAGGAATGGGATAAGAAAAGAAAGAGAAAATTAAATTATTTTCTAAAGGTTAAACCACATATTTTGAATTAATGTTGAAATCTAATTTCCACCCCTCTGATGGTTTGCCTGTCACTGAAGAGGATTACTGTTATATGGGATCTGAATTCATGTAAATGTTAATGTGTTGACCTTATCCTGCTTACTACTACTTCCTCTCTCTCTCTGTCTCTTAACTTTTCATGGTAGCATGATTGACTGTCCCAGTGTTTCAGAATAGCCTCTTCTTCCATGTTGTCCAGGTTATTCAGAGAAAATCAGAATGAGCCAGCAAAACACATAACAAGCCATAAACCTGCTTATTAAACTGCACTTGATTTACTTTCTGTCTTGGAAAAAGCTAACTAGTTTATATATATATATATATATATATATATATATATATATATATTCTTACTTTCAACTAGTAGTCTATAACTGTTTTGTTTTATTTATTTGTTTGTTTACAAATAGTGAAATGTTGTTTTACAAGGTCAGTGAGTAACAGTGCAGAATTGTGGAGAGAGACATGCTCAAACAATACTCTGCTATAACTAAGCTCTGATTCATTAGTTCTCATCTAATGAATTTAGCCTTGTGACAGTCTTGATAAGATGCTTTACTGGGTCTGGCTGGGATGTTAACTTTCCCTGCAGCAGCCCATACAGTGCTGCGCTCTGCTCTTGTAGCTAGAACAGCAGTGGTATCACACCGGTGTTGTGTCTGCTGCTGAGAAGTGCTGGCACAGCATCAGGACTTTCTCTAACCCTCCTAGGGGGTGGGCAAAAAAGTGAGAAAGAAACATCACCAGGGCAGCTGACCTAATCCAACCAAAAGGATATCCCATACCATACGATATCACACTCAGCAATAAAAGGTGGAAAAAGGAAGAAGAGGGGAGGGGTGGGCTCTCGTTGTGAAAACATCTGTCCTCCTTCCAAACACCAGCTACATGCATTGAGGCCCTGCTTCAAGGATGTGGTCAAGCATTGCTCATTTGTGGGAAGCAGAGAGTAATTTCTTTCCTCTGCACAGTACTCTAGGTGAGGTCTCATGAGAGCAGAGCAGATAAGGCACATTGCTTCCCTCAATCTGCTGGCTCAGGCTGGTTCTTTGCTGCAGCCAGGATATAGTTGGCTTTCTGGGCTGCAGGAGCAAATTGCTGGCCCATGCTGAGTTTTGCTTTAACCAACACATCCAAGTTGTTCTCCTCAGGGCTGCTCTCAATCCATTCTCCACCCAGCCTGTATTTGTGCTTAGGATTACCCTGGCCCAATTGTAGGACCTTGCACTTGGCCTTGCTGAACTTCTTGAGGTTCACATAGGCCCACCTCTCATGTCTGTCCAAGTCCCTCCAGATGGCATACCTTCTCTCCAGTATGTCAACCACACCACACAGCTTGGTGTCATCAGAAAACTTACTGAGCGTGTACTTGATCCCACTGTCTATGTCACTGACTAAGATGTTAAATAGTGCTGGTCCCACTACCTATCCCCAAGAAACACTGCTCAGTACTGATGTCCACCTGGACATTGAGCCATTGTCCACAGCTCTTTGACAGGACAGATTCAGGCTGGATATCAGGAAAAGGTTCTTCACTGAGAGGGTGGTTGTGCACTGGAACAGACTTCCCAGGGATGTAGTCATGGCACCAAGCCTGTCAGAGTTTAAGAAGTGTTTGGACTGTGTTCTGAGCTATATGATCTGAATTCTGGAGGGGACCTGTGTGGAGCCAGGAGTTGAACTCTATGATCCTTGTGGATCCCTTCCAATCCTGGATATTCTGTGATTCTATGATTTTATGAGTGTGACCATCCAGCCAATTCTTTACCCACCAAGCTGTTCATCCATCAAATCACTGAATTACAGAATCACAGAATGGCCAAGGTTGGAAGGGACCTCTGAAGATCATCTAGTCCAACCACCTGCCAAGGAGGATCACCTAGAGCATATTGTGCAGGATGGCATCCAGGTGAGTTTTGAATATCTGCAGAGAAGGGGACTCCACAGCCTCTCTGGACAACCTGTTCCAGTGCTCTGTCACCCTCACAGTAAAGAAGTGTCCTTTCACATTCACATGGAACTCCCTGTGCTTCATATTCACCCATGTTTCCAGTTTAGAGACAAGGATTTCATGGGGTACAGTGTCAAACACTTAACACAAGTCCAGGTAGATGATGTCAGTTGCTCTTCCCCCATGCAACAATGCCATAAACCCATCACAGATTGTCAGGCACAATTTGCCTTTATTGAAGCCATGTGGGCCGTCACCAGTCACCACCTTATTTTCCATGTGTTGTAGAATAGTTTCTGTGAGGACCTACTCCATGATCTTGCTCGGCACAGAGGTGAGACTGACTGGCCTTTAGTTCCCTGGGTCTTCCTTTTATTCCCTTTTTAAAACTGGGGGTTATATTTCCCTTCTTCCAGTCAGTGGGAACTTTGCCAGACTGCCATGACTTCTCAAATATGATAGACATTGGCTTAGAAACCACATCTGCCCGTCCCCTCTGGACCTGCTGTTATATCTCATCTGGTTCAATGGATTTATGCACTTTCAGGTTCCTTAGCTGGTCTGGAACCTACCTGATCTACTCCTATAATGGGTGTTTCTTCATTTTCCCAGTCCCTGCTTTTCCCTTCTGCAACCTGGTCAGTATGGCTAGAGTTCTTGATGGTGAAGACCCATGCAAAAAAATTCATTGATTACCTCCATACCCCAAGAAATCAGGTTTCCAATTTCCCTCCAAACAATGTCCACATTTTCCCTAATTTTCCATTTATCATTGATATACAAGTCTTTCTTGTTGCGCTGGATGTCCCTGGCTAGATTTAATTCTACAGCTTTAGTTTCCCATACCTGATCCCTTGCTACTTGGATGATTTCTCTGTATTTCTCCTAGTCTGTCCTTGCATCCATCTTCTGTAGGCCTCTTTTTTTTTTGTTTTTGAGCTTAACCAGGAGCTCCCTCTACATCCATGAAGTCCTCCTGGTGTTTTTGCCCAAGTTCCTCTTCATTGGGTTGCATTAGTCTTGAGATTGGAGGAGGTGATCCCTGAATCAGCTCTCTTGGGCCCGTCTTCTCTCAAAGGCTTTATCCCATTATACTCTACCAAGCAGATTTCTGGAGAGGCCAAGGTCTGTTTATTAGTTTAGATCATTGGAAATCATTTTAAAGATGTTTGCTTAGAAGACTAGTGAAATTGTGAACGATGATGTAGAACAGTTGGTTTACAAATTATGCTGTTTTTCCTATTAAGAAAATGTCTTATATCTCTAGCGTAGTTGATATAATATCCTTCTAATGGTATATCATATATTCTAGTCATGGCAAAGGACATCGGTTGGTATGTTGACAGAATGTTAAAATTCTTAATAAGATGAAAGTGGTACATGAGAGACCAAGGTGTTTGTCGTTGTTGTTGTTATTGTTTATTTTTTTGTTTGTTTTCTAATCCATGAGAAAATTTGCAACAGCCAAATATTGCTGGAATTACCAAAATTTATAGCTTTGTTAAATAGTCACAGATGGGATTTTTTTTTTTTAACTTCAGAGAATAAATAAATAATAAAAATAATAAATATTTAATAGCCCATTCAAAAGAGAGAGATTACAGAAGTGAGAGAATCATAGAGCAGTAGCAAGGTTGTGTGAATGCGACAATATCTGTCAAATCTTTAATATTTTCATTTCTAGTCCAGTTTTTCCTCCTAATCAGTTAGATGCTATTGCAGAAATAATTTTGTTGTTGGCTTTCTCTGGACTGTTCCACAATGATGTCCTGGTATCTTTGACACAGCCCAACCACACCAGAGATCCCCTCATGGTGTACCATAGTCTCTTCTCAGTCTTTTTCCCTGGGTTTCCTTCCCAAGGCTTCACTGGAGTGTGCCATTGACCTTTGCTGCATGTTGGTGTTTAGTTGATTTCTGGGGCCACATCTGGATATAGGCACTAGAAAGTACTCCTGGATCCTGCAGTTTGAATGTCACTTATGCCTTTGAAACTCTTTCCACTACTTTTTTAGTTGATTTGGTAAGAGTCCTCTGCCCAGAAGATTTACTAGGTAGTGGCAAAACAGTTCTATGCGCTATGTGGCAAAAGAGAGGTCTCATATATATATATATATTTTTAAGTTGAGTTTTTTTGGTTGAAGTTAGTAACCAAAGACTGTCCATATGCAATAGACAGCTGCTTGTGCTTGTTCACCTAGTGCCCTAATTACAAACAGTACATTTGTATGTGCTTTTAAAGTAGCTCAGATTTGTGCTCAGATTTTATTATTATTATTTTCATATTTTTCCACATATAAGAAATACCTGGGCAGTATTTTACTATGGCACTGGTAAATATAAGAGTGTTTGTGGTTTTGTTAGTTTTATTTATTTTATTTTTATTTTTTTTCCCAAGGAGTTGCTGAAAACACTATTATGCTTAGAATATGCTGGAAGACACAGTGCGTGCTCCCGAATCATCTTATGATCTTCTGGCTGTAACTGAAACTCAGCAGGTCATTTCTTCCACCAGGAGCAATGATGTCCGATGCAACTTTTAACCTAGAATGTCATTTTTTTTTTATTTATTTTATTTTATTTTTTTTTTTCACAAGAACAGACCACATTTGTGCAAAATACATTGGGCCTCCCTGGCTCTGACTGCAGGTTTTTAAGTGGAGAAGCAAGAATAGGATAAAGTATTTCATTATTTCGACTGTTTCAGTGGTGGCTGCAGTCTCTGAAGTCAGCTCCTTTTCTTTCCTCTTGCTTCCTTTTTTAACACAGCCATGGCCTGTACTGCAGCCAATTAGGTTGGCTCCAACTCCTTGCTTCCAGCTGTTTTTGCAGGCGTCCAGGCTCATCTCTGTTATAAAGTTTGGACATCTGTGGCAGCAGTTGAGGACACGGAAGGAGAGCCAGGCCTGTGAGGCTTGCCAGCACTCTGTGGAGAACTGGAGGGGTCTGCAGCTTTCCCGTGCCGTATGTACCAGGCCTGGAGGGCAGATGCCTCCAGCTGTCAGGGCCTCCTCCAGATGGCACTGTTCCAGGACTGCATAGTGGTGGTGCCATGGCTGGCCTCATGCATGGGATGGGGCTCCTGGAGCACAGAAGCAGTGATTTAACCAGTGCCTGGTTCATTTTGTCCTCAGGGAAAGACATTTTCACCAGCAGATGCAGAATTACACAGGGAAACAAAAGGAAGGAGAAATAATGAGGCTCATTAGACCAGGCTGGAGGTTTTGTGTGTCATTGGGGCTGGGCAAGGAGAGCAAAGCATGGCACGGCACAGAATAGTGCTGGCTCAACAGGTCAGCACAGCTGAGTGACCCTCCTTTCCATAGGGATGGTATCCAGAATAACACTGTTAATCACCCCACTGCTCAACTCTTAAGTGCACATGTGGGTAAAAAATTAAAGCTTGCTTCAACTATTGCTGCTCTTTCCCATAGTTTATCTGCTGAATGAAATGTCCAGCTATTTGCTGCAAATCATTCATAAATAGACCCACAGGTATACCTTTGCACAAGTACAAGTGTGTCACAAATATTAAGGTATGGTATATTTTTTTCACCTAGGTAGCAATTAGATTTCTGCACAGGTATACAAAGACAACTGCATTGATAGCTTCCAGCATGAAACACCCCTTCTGTTCCTGATTTGGGACCTTGGCTGGTTCAGGCAGGACTAACAGAGTTTCAGGAACTGCTGTGGCTGTAATTGTGGTAAATCAATATACCTGCTTCCTCTGCCTACCTCTTCATCAGCAGAGAGGACTGTAAAATTTTTTAAAGATTTCTAAAGAATTTCTTCTACATTTCAATACTATGCTTTTGGACACAAGCTCTTGCCTATATTAAATGCACTATGGAAGTACAATTTTTGTTCAAATGATTTTTAAAAAAGAGTTGTCATGTAGGTAATATGAATGCCCTAGATCTGCCTGTATGGAGGAGCTAAGAAATGGAGAATCTCAAGGCAAATGAGTTTCTGAGGTATGAAAGATGGGTGTCCTGCCCCTGGACTTTTAGATGAGGTACCTTTTGTGTAACATTGTATGAAACGTGTAGTTGCATACTGCTGAATTGCTAATTAGCTCTGACTACGTAAAATGTTGTTGAGTTCATGTAACCAGTATTAGTTCTGAAGCCCTGGTTTACTTTTCTCTTCCCTCTCTGTGTCTTATACTTGGTGACCTGAGACTCCCATTATTGTTTATGCTTTTTTACCAACAAGACTTTAAAGAGAAGAAGAGTGAAAAGCATTGTAAGTGGTAGTGCTTTATTAGTGCACAAGTGTCCTCACTCATGTGCAGAAAATAGATGCTCTGGCTACAGATATTTGTAGAAATGAGAAAAATCGTTAAAGGCAGCTGACTGGAAAAAAAAAAAAAAAAAAAAAAAAGTGTCTGAACTCAGAGGCTTGGCATTTCAGAATCAGTATTTGTAAACAAGGTCATGTGTTATTCAGATAAAGTCACTGTAAAGACAACAACAACACAGGATGCTATTAATTGTCGTGGAGAATTAATTTATTTACTCTTATTCAAGGGGTAAATATATATTTTTTTAATCCACTTATATTACAATCAAATTTCTCAGCTTGACATTGCATTAAAACAGTTTTCATCTGAAGAGCCAAAGTTCAAAGCTTTACAGTGATATTTTAATGCATTGATTTTCTGCAAGTGCTTGAAAAGTTTTGCTTGGGAATTCTTTAGGAATCTTAAGGTAGCAGCTAAGAGTATTTTGTCCCATCACATACTAAAATGGTATTGAAAAATAGCATGTGATTAAATTTATATGCACTCTCATGCTCTTCACATGGAAAAATACCAATTTAGTCAACATACGTCTTCTACTTGTGACATGTTTAACAAAAGCTAAAGTTTGTCTTCATTACTGTTGCTGTTGTTGTTTAAAGAAACAATTAGTTAAATTAATAAGACTTCAGGGGGAGAAAACAGCTGCTTTTCTGTTCACTGCAAAATTTCTCTCTCAGCTTCCTGGTTTGCCTGTCAAGGTTTTTAAATCAATGTTTACATAGGAAAATGTCCTGACTGGCTGAAAAACCTTGTGTTTCCCAAATACATTTATAAAACAACTCCTGGCTTTCACAAATAAGTTCATACTGCAGTTGGAAATGTGCACCATGCATTTCCTTGGGGATTAAGCTTTTACTTCTAAATACTGAAGAGCAAATAGAATTGTTTTAACTAAAAAGAAAAATATAAAAAAAAAATAAATAAAAATGGGAGGGGAGAGAGAGAGAGAGAGATCCTGGATACCACAACAGTTTTTAAAATAAGCAGATTGTTTGAAAATGTATCATTGTTTATGTGGCAAGTGTGAGATGAAGAGTGAGAATTCTGAGGGTAGAATGATAGCAGTGGTCTGGGGTTCAGTCTGTTACAAACTATGGGGATATGAATTGCTCCATTTTGAAAAGGTTTTTCCAAACCACACACCTGTCAAGAACATTTCTGTTTTACAGGCAAATCAATTGGTAGGTTAATTTTCTTCTCAGGTCAGAGGCCAGCTAAACTTCTTACCTTGTGAAGCACACCATGGCTTCAGGTTGCCTCTCTCCCACATCTGCTGCTGCCACCCACTGATGCATCAGGTCGGGCTTGGTAGCTGCCCTGAGGTATGCTTGATCATCCCTCCAGCTGAAAAGCACTACTCACTCCCTTCTCAGTCTACCTTCTGCTCTGTCCTTATCAATTTGTGGTAACAACCAAGCAAGTGGAAGTAAGCAATTATTTCACACTTGGTTGTTGCGCTGTGGCAAAACTCTTGAGCTGAGGCTATGGGAGTTAGAACACCTCCCTTGCTGTTGCACACTCTACCTGCTTGCAAAAGGGATGATGGAAGGCTATGAATAATCCTAGGATAGTTTTCTGGCCCCCACCATATTGGGTTTTCACTCTACCGATCTTCCAGGCTTCCTGCCAGCTGGCAATTTGAAATCAAAATCCAAGCTGCCTAATTGAGAAAATGAGAGGAGCAGTCAACTGGTTCTTCATCATTTACTCTTAGTGTCTTCATGGGATATTCAGTGTATAGAGTTCAGCTGACTAGATCACAGCAGCTGTACTTTGAAATTATAAGAGCTAGGATGCCTTTACTCACTCTTTTGTACAATGTTTTATTCAAAATACAGTTACTATATATGTGGTTTATTGGGAAACATTTTTACAATGACAATAACTGTACTGCAAACTTGTAAATGTGAAAAATTGAAGCCTTATTTTTCTGGGCAGTAGATCTACTTGCGTGAATTGTAGAGTTGGGGTATAAGCCCATGACAGGATGTTAAGGTAAATTTAAATATCTTGAGGTTATATAGATTTTGTTTTAACACAGTGATATTCATGTGAATGAGAGAAGCAGAAGAAGCAACCCTACTTGAGGTGGTGGTATTGCTTTATTGCTTTTTTTTATTTATTTTTTTTTATGGTATTTACAGGCATATGTAGATGTCACCTTTAGGTAGATGGGAGCATATATTGAATCTTATGTTGCATTTCAGTATTCTCTTGAAAACTGAATGGCCATGTACATTATTGTGGATGTTTATTGTGGATACTTTTATTGGAGAGGAGTATGAAATTCTTCCACATACAGTTATCTTCACAAAAAGCTTCAGACAGAAAAAATCTATTTAAAAGTAGAATTTACTTTAAAAATTGCATATGCATATGATTATCTGGATTTTTTTTTAAAGACCTTGGAGCCTTGGAATAGTTGGAGTCTGGATGCATCTCATCCTTTCAGTACCAAAGTATGAGTTCAAATATGAATATTTTATTTGCCAGTAAAATCTTTCTTCTTTCTGGGTTAAAGATAGAGAGAGAGAGAGAAAGAGAGAGAAAGGCCATAGCTTTCTGTTGGACTAAAGTTACCTTGAGTGTTGGAGTACTTTATTACTCCAACCTGACATTTGTGCACTTCAATGGAAGAAACATTCTGGCAGAGTCACAAGCACAGTTGGTACTTAGTAATGTGCTATATTTCTGATAACTGTTTTGCAAGTATGTCAGTGCAAAGTCTCAAGCACTGTACAAGTGAGTAAAGGCTAAAGAATATTCATAGGACTTGTATGACATCATGATTTCAGTGAAGTCAAAATATGGATATATTCTCAGAGTAATCCACGATTCCAATTAATTGATTCTTTAGTTGATTGACAGTATAGGTCTTCCCAATTTATCAAAAAAAAAAAAAAATGCCAACTCTTAGGTTTCTTGAAGGGGTTTCTAACTTTATTGTGATGGTGAGAAAAGTACAGTCAAGGACTTCCATGATTCAGTTGGAATATGCCCCTTCCTTTAACAGGCACAATAAACTCAACATACCAGAAGGTGCTACTATTTCCACACTACTGCTTAATGTATGACAACAGTAAAAGTCTAACTTTGGTATTATAATACCAGCCTTGTGGCAGGAAAGTTGACCAGGTGTTAATGTGTTTGACGCACCTGTATTCAAATTGTCAGTAGATTTGATACTTCATTCATAGTATCATCTCATAGAATGGCTTTGGTTGGAAGGGACCATAAATAAAATCTAGTTTCAAGCCCCCTGCCATTGGAAGGAATGCCATACACTAGATCAGGTTACACAGGGCCCCACCCAGCCTAGCCTTAAACACCTCCAGGGATGGGGCATCCACAAATTCCCTGGGCAACCTGTTTTAGTGCCTCACCGCCCTCTGAGTGAAGAATTTCCTTCTAACATCTACTCTAATTCTACCTTCTTTTAATTTAAAACTATTCCCCCTTGTTCTGTCACTACCTGCCCGTCCAAAAAGTCACCCTCCATCTTTTTCATAAGCCACCTTAAAGTACTGAAAGGTGGTAGTGAGGTCTCCCCAGAGCCATCTTTTCTCCAGGCTGAACAACCCCAACTCTCTTTGTCTTTGTGGAAGGGGTGTTTCAGCCCTCTGATCATCTTTGTGGCCCTCCTCTGGACCCACTCTGGACCCACTCTTAACAGGTCCATGTGTTTTTTATGCTGGGGGCCCTAGACCCAGATGCAATACTCCAACTGAGGCCTCACAAGTGCAGAGCAGAGGGGGACAATCCCCTCCCTGACCTGTTGTCCACACCTCTGTTGATGGATCCCAGGATACAGTTGGAATTCTTGGCTTCAAGCAAGCACTGCTGGCTCACACTGAGCTTCTTGTCCACCAAATCCTGCATGTCCTTCTCAGCGGGGCTGATCAAAATGCATTTTTCTTCCACTCTGTCTTCATGTCTGGGATTGCCTTGACACAAGGGTAGCAGCTTGCACTTGGACTAGTTGAACCTCATTAAGTTCACATCAGCCCACTTCTCAAGCTTGTTCGAGCCCCTTTGGATTGCATCCCCTCCTTCTGCTGCATCAATTGTACCACTCAGTTTGGTGTCATCTGAAACCTTGCTGAGTGTGTACTCAGTTCCACTGTCTGTGTCATTGATAGTGATGTTAAACAACACCAGTCCCAAGATGGACCTTGAGGGACACCACTCATCACCAGCCTCCACCTGGACATAGAGCTGTTGACCATATCTCTGTGTTTGTGGCCAGCCAGCCAACTCCTTATCCACTGAATGGTCCATCCTTCAAATTCATCTCTCTCCAGTTTGGAGACCAGGATATGTCAAAGGACTTATGGAAGACTGTGTCAAACACCTTACAGAAGTCCAGTTTGATAGCATTGGTCAGTTTTCCCTTGTCTACTGATATGGTCACTGCACCATAGAAGGCCACCAGATTGGTCAGGCAAGACTTGCACTTGATGAAGCCATGCTGGCTGTCTTGTATCACCTCCTTGTCCTGCATGTACCTTGACCTTGGTTCAAGAAAAATCTGTTCCATGATTTCCCAGGCACAGAAGTGAGGCTCACTGGTCTGTAGTTCCTGTCATCTTCCTTTCTACCCTTTTTAAAAATGGGAGTAATATTTCCCTTTTTCCAGTCACTGGGGGCTTCATCTGGCTGCCATGACTTTTAAAATATGGTGGAGAGAGGCTTGGCCAGTTCCCTCCTGACCCTGGGATGGATGTCATCAGGCCCCATGGACCTGTTCATTTTCATGGACCTGTTCATTCATCAGGTAGTCTTGAAACAGCTCTTTGCTTATGGTGAGAGGAACTTTGCTCCTCCAGCCCCATCCAGTGGTTCAGGGACTTGAGAGACATGAGAAGCCTGACTGACAGTGAAGACTGAGGCAAAGAATTTGTTGACTGCCTCTGCCTTCTCCATGTCTGTCATTACTGGTTCCCCTTTCTCATTTATCAGAGGTTATGATTTCCTTGGCCTTTCTTTTCTGGCCAATATAGCTATAGAATTCCTTTTTGCTATTTTTAGCTTCCTTTGCCAAGCTCAGTTGCATCTGTCCCTTGGCTTTCCCGATCCCATCCCTGCACATCCAAACCACTCTTTCCAGGCCACTCTTTCCAGGCCACATACCCCTGCTTCCACTTCTTGTGCATTTCCTCCTTGTGTCTCTGGTTGACCAGCAGGTCCTTGTTCAGCTATGTCGGTTTCCATGCCAGTTTCCTGCCTTTCCTGTCTTATTACAAATGGGGATGTAGAGTTCTTGCACTCTAAGAAAAGCATCCTTAAAGTGTCAACAGCGCTGATGAGTTCCTTTGTCCCTAAGGACAGTGTCCCAGGGGGTCCCATCCACTAATTCTCTAAACAGCTGGAAATTAACTCTTTGAATATTCTGGGTCCTGACTTTGCTCTTCACCAGGCCCATATTCTTTAAGATCACATGCTCAACCAGGATGTGGTCACTGCAGCCCAGACTGCCTCCAATCTTAATCTCTTTAATGAGTTAATTTAATGAGTCAACACCAGTAGCACTTCTCCTCTGACTGTTTTTTTCTAATATTTGGACCAGGAGGTTATCCTCGATGCACTCTGGGAGTCTCCTGGATTGCTCACAGTCTGTTGTGTACCTTTTACAGCAGATGTCCAGGTCATTGAAGTCCTTGACTACAGTATTACGATTGTGAGACTCATCCCACCACCTTTTAATGATATCAGTTAGGTCATAGTTTTCTAATTTTACTGTGGCTTTCCAACCCTTTCCTTGTTTCCTCTGCTGCATGCATTGGTGTAGAGGCACTTCAGCTGGGCTATCAACACATCACCTTTTTATAGGAACTCTCCCTAATCCCTTTGAAACATTTCACAGGTATTTTCCTAAAATGCTGGTGTTCCTTGATTCTTTTCTATCACTCAGAGGTATATCCCCTTCCCCTGCTGAATCTAGTATAAAGCTCTGTTAATCCACACTTGGATACAAATCCTTGGTATACTTGATGCCTCATTCTCTCAAAAATCTTGTTAGACCCTAAGAAGCAATATAAATAGAAAGATCCAAAAATGTGATTCACAACTCCATGCACAAGTATTTAGTTACCTTTTCGCTTTTATTTTCAGCAGAAAAAGTTCTTAGTCTGCAAAGCTCTGCTTAGAAGTGTTTTATCTTTTTAGTGCAGAAACACTTGGTCCCTGAGCCTTGTCAGCATTTAAAAATAAACTATTTTTTTCCTCTTTCTACCCCCTTGTTCCTCAGACACCATGTCTCATGAGTTCTGGTCTAGCAGCCAGAGGTCAGATGAGTGTCTTTCACTCATCTGAAGCAAACCTATGGAGTTGGTCTTCACACACAATACATTAGTGACCACTTCTCTGGTTCTTTCTCTCTCTCCCTCTGTCTCTCCTTTCTCTCCATCTTCCTGTGTTGGACCAAGTGGAATGAACATGACTGTCTAGCTGGGGAATAAAGTGAAAGACTTTAGTTCCAGTTTTTGCTCTTTCAGATGCAAGTATTAATATTAAAATTATTACAGAAATATTAATATTTACACCCTGGACATGGAAGTAGGGCTGCTGTTTCAGGAAACTTAATCACATGAGGCAGTTCATAAACTTGTGACATTTGCTTTTAAGATCAGAATAATGCGGAATGCCTCACTGCTTCTTAGCCTTTCACTTTTCTCTGTGATAACTCTTGTTGGAGGAGACTTATTCATTAAGCTTACTGATTTTAAGATTTTGTTGTTGTTTTGTTTGTTGTTAATTTTGTTTTGTTTTGTGTTCTGGACAGTAATTGCTGGCGGCTTCACTGCAGTGAACTGTCATCCATGTGTTGGTTTTGGTGCCTGCTTTGTGAGGGAGTGCTCTTTTCATAAGTACAAATATGCTTTCAGACAACAACAGGTTTTGACAGTTATCTACAAGTAACAGAGAAATCATATCAAACTCATTTCACTGGATGAAGAGATGGTTGTTATAGTTAACCTTGTCTTTTTAGTTAATTCACAGAATGCATTCAGAGCAACTGCCTTCATATATATATGAAGTAGCAGAACCAGGAGCGCGGCGACCAGGACGGGCAAACAGGGCGTGGCGCGTCAGAGGGGAGTGGCGCGGCAGTTAGCGCGGCAGTTCGCGCAGGCAGGGCGGAGAGCAATCGCCTGCCCACACGAACACCTCTTAACGACAGTCGTTAGCTAGGC
>NW_023305511.1:0-1385 GCF_011077185.1 Oxyura jamaicensis
GCCAGAGGCTCCAGGTGGGGCCATTCTCCCCGGCTGCGGTGTAGAGCCCATTCTTTACATCTGGTCCCGTTCGGACTGGCCCAAGGGCTACTGCATGAACTATTTCCTGCTTAATTTGTTCAAAAGCTTGTCGTTGCTCAGGGCCCCATTCAAAATCATTCTTCTTACGGGTTACTTGGTAGAGCGGGTTTACAATCAGACTGTAATTTGGAATGTGCATTCTCCAAAACCCCACGACACCTAGGAAAGTTTGTGTTTCCTTTTTGCTAGTTGGTGGAGACATAGCTGTTATTTTGTTGATCACGTCCATTGGGATTTGACGACGTCTATCTTGCCATTTTATTCCTAAAAACTGGATCTCTCGTGCAGGTCCTTTGACTTTATTTTGTTTTATGGCAAAACCGGCCTTCAGAAGGATTTGGACTATTTTCTTCCCTTTCTCAAAAACTTCCTCTGCTGTGTCACCCCACACAATGATGTCATCGATGTACTGCAGGTGTTCAGGAGCTTCCCCCTGCTCCAGTGCAGACTGGATCAGTCCATGGCAAATGGTAGGGCTGTGTTTCCACCCCTGGGGCACCGATTCCAAGTATATTGGACTCCCCTCCACGTGAAGACAAACTACGGACTGCACTCTGCTGCTAGAGGGATGGAGAAAAATGCATTAGCTATATCAATTGTGGCGTACCACTTGGCTGCCTTTGATTCCAGTTTGTACTGGAGTTCTAGCATGTCCGGCACTGCAGCACTCAGTGGTGACGTGACCTCATTCAGGCCACGATAGTCCACTGTTAGTCTCCACTCACCATTAGACTTTTGCACTGGCCATATGGGACTATTAAAAGGTGAATGAGTCTTGCTAATCACTCCTTGGCTCTCCAGTTGTTGAATTAGCTCATGGATGGGAATCAGGGAGTCTCGGTCAAGTGCGATATTGCCGCCGGTGCACAGTTGTAGTAGCAATTGGCACTTGTTCTTCGACCCTCAGCAGCCCCACAATAGAAGGGTACTCTGAGAGACTGGTCAAGGCAGACAACTGTTTAATACGTATAGGTTTCGGGTAACTGCTGTTGGTTTTTCAACATCCCCATCTTCATCCTCCTGCACCTCTGATGGCCCAGCCTCGTCTTCTCCATACCTACACCTAGCAGAAGACTCTCTGCATTCCAAACGACTTGAGTTTCTATACCATTTTTCACCTTGTCTACAGGAGCAACTTGTACTGCTACAGCTCATTTCTCTGACTCAGCCACAGGGTCTGCCACAGGGGTTGGAACACCCTCTGCAGGGGCAACTTGCACTGCTACAGCTCGTTTCTCTGGCCCAGCCACAGGGTCTGCCACAGGGGTTGGAACACCCTCTGCAGGGGCAACTTGCACTGCTAC
>NW_023305511.1:1395-17231 GCF_011077185.1 Oxyura jamaicensis
GCCACAGGGGTTGGAACACCCTCTGCAGGGGCAACTTGCACTGCTACGGCTCGTTTCTCTGGCCCAGCCACGGGAGCTGGAGCGGCTGCAGGGGCTGGAGTGGCTGCAGGGGCTGGAGCGGCTGCAGGAGCTGGAGCGGCTGTACGAGCTGGAGCTGGGGCGGCTGCAGGAGCAGGAGCTGGGGTGGCTGCAGGAGTTGGAGTGGCTACAGGAGCAGGAACTGGAGCAACTGCAGGAGCAGGAGCGGCTGCAGGAGCAGGAGCTGGAGCGGCTGCAGGAGGAGGAGCTGGAACAGCTGCAGGAGCTGGAGCTGGAGTGGCTGCAGGGTCTGTCACTCGGTTCATAGTAGCATCGATTGCAGCTCGATAGGCATAGGCCAGGCCCCAACATGCTACAGTGAGTTGTGTCTCTTTGGAACTGCCATAGTCATGACACTCTTTTTTCAAGCATTCTACCAGTTTTTTAGGATTTTGCAGTTGTTCGGGGTGAATCTACAAAACATCGGAGGTACCCACTGCTCTAGCCACTTGCCCATATCCTCCCACACTCCCTGCCACTCACAACTATCCCGCCTCAGGACAGATCTCTGGATGAGATTCCTAAGTAGTTGTTTAACCTTAAACAAAACCTGAAGCGCATTCAGGAGACATAACAACAAGAACATGCTGGTCTGAGTATCCCAAGGATATTCAACATCTTGGAGAACTATCATAACTAGCTCGGGGGATAAGATGGTGCTGAAGGAGAAAGGGAGAGTGAACAAGTAGGGAAAAATATATTCCCCTGTCCCCTCCACAGATTGGTTCCCTGATGAAAAAAGGCAGTAGGTGTAATTGTTAATAGTTTCCGAGATATAGTTTCCAAAGTACAGTCGAAGACAGTGCTGAGTACAAATACCAAGTTAGAGTCATGGCCAGATATTTCATCATATCGTAAGCTATTGTTACACAGCACAGTACCATAACGATCTTAAACCAGGGCCCGGAAAGGATAAACAGCACGACAGGGATCACATACAGCAAGTAACGTGCTATAAAACTCAGTTTGGAATACAGCCACAGCAGACTTGATATTAAAGCAATCAACATTCTGATTAGATCTGTCGTTATCTCAACCCTTCGTGCCCCACGTTTGGCGCCAAAAGGGCTGTTGTGGTTTAACCCAGCTGGCAGCTCAGCACCACACAGCCGTTCGCTCACCCTCCCCCCTCCCTCTCTGGGATGGGGAAGAGAAAGGGGAAAGTGAAGCCTGTGAGTTGAGATAAAGACAGTTTATTAAGATAGTAAATGATTATAATAATAATATGTACAAACAAGTGATGCACAATGCAATTGCTCACCACACGTTGACCGATGCCCAGCCCAACCCCGAGCAGCCAGCCCCCCACCCTGGCTAGCCACCCCTATATATTGTTCAGCATGATGTCAAATGGTATGGAATACCCCTTTGGCCAGTTTGGGTCAGCTGTCCTGGGTCTGTCCCCTCCCAGCTTTTGCTGCACCCCCAGCCTGCACGCTGGCAGGACGGAGAGAGAAGCTGAAAAGTCCTTGGCATAGTGTAAGCATTGCTCTCCAGCAATTAAAACATCAGGGTGTTGTCAGCACTCTTCTCATCCTAATCCAGAACATAGCACCCTACCAGCTACTAGGAGGAAAAATAACTGTCCTAACTGAAACCAGGACAGTGTAATTATACAAAACTATAATAGCATCATTCCTTGTGCCAGGAGCAGCTCTGCTCGGCTGTGGGATCGACTGTGGAACAGACACCCCTTGGTGCACCCCGAGCATTTTCCTCGGAGGGGTCTCCACTCTCAGCTGCTCACCATGGGAGTAGACAAGGACCTCCTGAAGACGTGGACAAATTATCTTAAGTGATATTTTCTTGTGGTATGAATGAAAATGCAAGAGGCCTCTTTGTGTGAGTGTGTGATTGTGCTGTGTGATTGAGAAGTAGCATCGCGGCGAAGCACCATCCCTAGTGCTTAGTGGCTTGTTGATTGATGTAGATTCTAGTAGGCATGCTACTTTACAATCGTAATTTTGCATGTGATTTTCACCCTGTTGCTTATTGTAATGTTTGCAGTGCTTGATAGAAAAATATATAGAAAGCATTTGGTTGGTTGAAAATAAAAAGGGGGAATTGTGGGAAAGAAATTCGCAGGTGGCTTTGCGCTGTTTCCCACGTCCTTGAATTAGAGATAATGAGGAAACAAGCTAGAGACAAGTGCATGGAGAAGCTAGACCAATTATAAGTTGTTATCGGCGCATGCTGTAGTTAGTTACCTATATATACTCTGTGAGAACCTGCAATAAAGGAGGACGATTATACTCGCATCGAGGTTGCATCGTTACTCTGGGACCGTCTCCCTTTCCAACATCTGACTATTGTATTTATGAAGGATCATACGACCACAACATGCCATGACAAACCTGTAAGATGCTGGTCAGGTAAAAGAGAAAAGTGAAAATATATATATATAAAGACTCGTCTACCACCTTGAGTCTAAAGACTCACAAGCATGAGGAATTAGGCAATTTTACAAGATGAGGAAGATATTATCTATGGGACACATGGAAACCGTGACGGACCATGATGGAACAGCTGTGCTTTCCCCTCTGTGGAGCTCTTCCACACTTGCTGTATGGTATTTAAAGATACAACTTCCTTTAACTGAGGCTTAAACAAACAAACTCAGACAGCTCCTTGCAGCATACTGCAGGACTTGATCAGACTAATAAGACTTGATCAGATGTGAAACTCCTGCATGGAAACCAAGAGATATTAAAAAAAAAAAAAAAAAAAAAAAAAAAGCTCAAATAATCTTTAGAAAGGTTGAAAAAGGAAGACAGGTAGGGAGCTCTAAGAAATCTCTACTGGAATCCCAGTAATTTTTGCTCAGGGATTTGGAGCAAAGCTTAAACAAACATCCAGCCCTTAAAACTTCAGACAAACAGAGAAATAGCATGCCAACTTTATGTATGCAGCATTAGGATCTCTGCAAATTCTTATTGAACGCCTCTTGCATGGTCTGCAGCATTAATAGGCAGCGCTGGTAGAGGAGACGTGTTCAGCCACTGATTCCAGCACCCAGGGCTTTGGCAAGGGCTGTGCTAGTAGCGGATCAGACCTTACAATCTCCACACAGGCAAGGTCCTGACAGATTTCACTGGTAGCTCTGTATGCACAAAATATGTTTAAGAACCAGCCCCGAATCATTAACTTGGAAAGTCTTGCGCTCAGAGGACAAAACCTATGGTCCTTGCATACACTGGGAGAAATACAGTGGCAGTAAGGTTAACAGCAAAATGCCTACGGATGTCAGCAGGGTCGGAGTTTAATCCATAGTACCTACCTGGCTTTACAGTTCACAGCTGAGATTTATTTGAATGCAGGGAAAAAAAGAGGCAATCAACTAAAATTGCTCTTGATGGTATTTTGAGCGCGTTTCTCTCACCTGGATTTTCAGCTTGGGGGTTTCTTTAGTTGGGGAGAAACAGGGAAAAGAACATGCAAGTTCAGTGTGTGGGGCAGGGAGCCTGAAGGAAGTCAAGAACGCACAGAAGCAGCAACCAGAAGAGAAGTACAGGGATTTAAAGATGTTTCAAGGAAGTGTTCCAAAATGGGCAAATGAGAGACTACCACACACAAGGACACCTTAAAGAGTGTCAAGGGCATGCATTAGCGACCTAGCTGACACACTCATTAAGGTATATACATCCTAAACCTGGAACTTGGTCAACACCATGCACTGGTGATGTATGGGTCTCATCTGAATAAAGCTTGGTTTGGGGTTTGCAGATCTATCAACAGAATAAGCACTTGCTCTTGTCACTAGAATAAGGAGAATATATTATAAATAAGCTCAGGTAGGTTATCAGGGCAACAGAAAAGCCATTTTAAGAATGACCATTTCAAATGATAAGACTATTTGAAGTGCATTACTAGTGATTAAGGAGCTATTCTTTCCAAGAATCCATAAGAATTTATCAAGAAGAATGTAAAAAGGTAAAGATTATAAAGTAAATTAGTAGGATATATTGAAGTCTATCATTTTTTCTCCTTTAAATTGTATAATCCTTTATTAAAATCTCTACCATAAATAACATAATATCAGTCATTACAAGGTGCCCAGATAATGGTTTGGCAACTGTTTATGTCAGTACCTAAGATAGATGCAGTGGATAACTCAGAAGGTAAGCTGACCATTTTTCAATAAAGAAATAATGCACCATTTTCTGTAGTAATTATGTATAGCTATGATTGCCACATTGCACTGAATAAAGCAAGTGGTCTCAAGTCAAAGAAACAATATGTGAATGACAGTCACAAGCCTGTATTTTTCCTGTAAAAATCTACCAAACTCAATATACTGAACAGGTGTAGCAAAACAAAAATAAAAATAGGATCACATCACACAAAAATGAATCTATAGCTGCTAGCTGACAGCAGAGGAACACCTCCTATGTTTCTGCTGCCTTTATTTTTTTTTCTCCCCTTTGTTAAGAGGGTTTGAGCTGGGATGCCAGGTGCACAAAAAAACTGCATTCAAAGTGGCATGTGAGCATTTGCTGACACTCAGCTTTAAGTGTATATTTTGCATTCATAAACATGCCAACCTTCTCTCCAGCTACACAAATATTGTAGATAATCTCTAACAAATGCTTCCATTTCAGATCAGCAAACTGGTTTTACACTGGCTGATAAGGCAGTCATTAATAATATAGTGCTCCAAGAAAACCAAAGTGAAGCATCTCTGCATTTAGTCTTGGAAGTCACTGTGAGCAGAATGCCCATTAAGCCCAAACAGTAGCTACACATGGCAATGCAATACCTGACCACTAAAATTAAGCAAACGTTTGCTTTCAGAAACAAAACTACACCAGACCTGTTTGCACTACAGAAAAATGCCACTATACTAATCTTGACAGCACCAGGTCTATTAACATTCAATGTGCTGCCAACATTATAAGAATGAAAAATCATAATCTTGTGACTTCAACTTTTTACTTCTGTCCTTTATTTTACTGAGGAATCAGTAGTTCAAGACCTAGATAAATATTTCAAAAACTATACTATTTGTGAGCAGAGCAGGTCACTACCATTTCCCAGTGCATTTGGAGTTCATGTGAAATAAGGGTAGAAGAGTGATGAGCTGCATTTTTAACACGGGCATACACAGAATAGTTGTCTGGCTGATAGAGAATGCGTAATGCAACATCTGCACAGTACGCCTTGCCAAAGCCCCATCCCAAATAAATGTAGCACATTATCCCTAGTGCAATTAACTCACACTCTGGCAGGTTTTGCTAGAAGATCATCAAGGTAGATTACCTTCCAGTACATGAACTAAATACTTACAGGTGTTATATCATCAGTTATTACTTACTAATTTCTGCATTTAACAAGACATCCAGGCAAACGAATGATCTAATTTATGAATTATTTATAAGAATTTCACAGCATACTCTTGGCATTATCCATGGCCTTTTCCAGGTCATATGACACCAATTAGAGCTGAATTTTAAATTATTGAACTCTTGTCATTTAACATATAGATATCAATGCAGTAAACAAATTAAGTCTAATGGGCCCTGGAGGTTTGCGTTCCTTTGCCCATCAGCAGCAGAGGCTGCATGCTACCACTGGAATAGAAAATAGAATGCAGCAGTCAAAAACATTTGCAAGGTTTTAATAAGTTATTTTGGCTCCCTTAGGGATTTTGGTATAACTTACAAACACTGAATCTAAAACATATTAAAGTCCTTAGCTATGTGCTTTTAAAACGAAATTAAGACATAGCAGAAGAGCAAGTCTGACACTAACCCTAATTTAGGCCCTTAATTTGAAATGTAGTGGAAATTATGGAGTAAGCAAGATTTACTATACACAACTCATTACCTTCAGGCTCTCCTACAGTATAGTCAAAAATAGCCCCTCTCCCAACACATCTACACCTGCCTGTAAAGATAAGGCTATACACAGGGAAATTGAAAAGTTAATTTAACAGCTATCAGTTGGCAAGATATACCTTGCACTCCTTAGCAATTGGATCTCCACCATTCTTCTAGCCCAAAAGCACTGGGGTGACCTAGAAACCCACCTAAATTTGGGTATCAGTTTCAAGATGTACAACTGCAGAGGAAAGGTTTAAGGACCTGTGTGGCATGTTATAAAAAAAGAGATGAGATAGCCTCCAAAGCACAAATGTAATAGAAAACAACTTAAAACCATTGTTTTCCATGATGACTACAAGAAGACGTCAATGGCAAAGATAACCAAGATGAACAGCACAATCAGGTAACTGATTCCACTTCAGTGTAAAGTCTGCAAGAAACGCAGAGCAACCATGCCAGATCCTGGCTCCAAATCAGTTGCCCTCAGATATCTCATGAGCCTGTGAGCATGGCTGCAAGACTGAAAGGAAGCATACAGACCCTCTTACCTACTGCTCATCTAGCCTAAAGAAGTCCAAGATGCATGGCTGAAAACTTCTGAGATTGGCTGCAGTTCAACACAGGCTAGCACCAACTGGCTTATTTTTTAGTATCCATGCCTCAGCTTTCTGAACACTGCTGCATTAAACCCTAGACATGCTCCTACAGATGGCCCCTTGCAGACCCCTGTACTGGAGATCCCAGTAACCCCACTCATCCACAAACAACTTTCCTTTACTCTCTCAGTGTTCAGCAAGGATTCAAAAAATTCCTGAGCAGTGTACATCTGCAAGAGGAAAAGATGGAAAGGGAAATGTTTGATTTAAACACTAGCAATAAGTTCTCAAGCTGCTGCTGTCAAGATGAATGCCAAAAACCACAACGATGTTGAGAAAACATCATGCCAAATGCGTAAAAGCACACCTATCCAAATTATCTAGCCACAATAGGAAGAATAAGGATTTAGATAAAAGAACAAAGCTCTGTGTATCTGTTCCCCAATCTTAGCATGGAAAGGGGCTGCAAGAAAGCATTTACATATATATACTTTTATATAAATATGTGTGCATATGTGTTTGTTTGTTTTTAAACTTTTTAAGAAAAATAGCAGAGAGGGGGGAAAGACAACTATTTAATCTCACAGCACACATTTTAAGAACATGCAAAAATAGCTATAAGAGATTTTATTTTGGTTAGCAGCCAGAAGATTTAGTTTCATTCCTACACTGGACAGCATTTGATTATTTCACATTAAGGTTAGTAACACGTTGGATGATAAGAAGCAAGTTCATACTGGTTTTCATTAAAGAGTAATATCCACCATGTATTTGGTCCTTCAAGGTAACTTTTTCAAAGTTATTTTAAAAAGCAAACAGTTTTTTACTTGGAATCACAAGTTTAGCATATCAGCAACTACACATGTTCCCAGCTACTGCCAGTCTCTTTAGAATTCAATCAACATTTGCTCCAAAGTCAGGCTTTCAGACACAAGTTCAGACACATTGTTCAGACACAAGACAAAAGGTCAAATATACTGTGACCCTTCTAAATAGCCCTGATTACTGTGATCAAACAGAAACCAGATACTTATGTGGATAAGAAGGCGGTAGAGTTTGATGTGTGAAGATTACCGCAGGAGTAGACATTGAATCAGCATTTGCCAACATGTACCTCACCATGACAGCCAATATCACCTTTCCCCTGTATTTACAGTAGGGATAACTGTGGTACCCATTGGCCAGTGACGAATTTTAAGTGCCAGCCACTGTTCACTCAGAAAGATTACCAGCAAGTTTTACTTCCTTCAGAGGCTGTGTGTCTCCTACAGAGTCCCTGGGTACAGACACAACCTTTGAAATTTGCTGTGTGAACAAAGAAAAAAGATGGAACATTTAAGAATTAAAAGCATGTGCAGAAATAGCAACAGCATTTTGGGGAAAACATACAACTCAAAAGTTATTTAAATAATACAAAAATTCCACAAAGGCAAAATCAGAGGACCTTTTGACTTCAAAAGAGCAGAAAGGTGTGCCCAAGTGAAATAGTTTTGTCAGGAGTGTCCTTGCAATACAAGCCAGCCAGCATTTAGATTCTGCTAATAATCCTATCTCTGGGAAATAATTCATAAAAAGTAAACAGTAATTTTCATGTGCCTGCCTTTTGATCTTACATTTGCAGGGAGTATCCTGAGGCTAGCTGTGGGCACCCCCATGGCTCTGGCTGACTGAACTCTAATCTGCCCTTCAAGTAACGATCATGCCAAGGAATGACAAGAGTTGCATGTAAGCAGACATTTCAATGCAATCCCATTAAAGACAGACTAACTCACTTGTCAAAGTAGTAGTTGCAGTAGTAGTTGCACGTAGAAGAAATAAAAAGCTTTTTAGAAGGACTTTTCATTTTGTAATTGTGAAATGTGTTAATTTGATTCATGTCAGTATGGAATCATGCTAGGGCCGCATGATGAAATATAACTTTCCATTTAAGAAAAACAGAGTGATTAGTGTACATTAGTTCTTGTATCATGCAAAGGAAGGGTCCAGCAATTTGTGTAAATAGAGGGTTTGAAGGGCGAACATTGAGACTCTAGTCTGGGAGATAAGAGGACCAAGGAGTTTTTTTTAGGAAACTGCTGACTTCTGCATGGGACGCTGCGCAAGCCTCTGATATCCGGCAAAGAGATCCACCAAATAAGGAGAAAGGGGGAGTTGAAGGACAACCGAAGGACAAAGCCTGGGAGGAAGACTACGAGCCTTCAGCACAAGAGACCCCCAGAAAGACCACCAGAGACTGATACATATGCGTCCGGAGAGGGTTCAGATTCCGGGAACTAATTATAATAACCCTGCCTTTTCTAGGAATAGTGATGAATATGTATTAGTCTAGGAGCATAAAAATCAGACACCTGATGTAACAGGTGTGCGTCTTGGTGGAACAGAGACTCCTGGTGCACCCAGCGCTGTTTGCTTGCCTCTATTCACTTAATAAATTACAAACTTTAATTAGAATCCTATTTGGGACTCAATCATTTATCACATAATGATGCTGTACCTCAGAACAAAGACTGGCACAAGACCCCCACCAAAATCCAACTAGTACATTGCTTTATATTAACTGACCAGAAGCTAGTGCAAGACAGAAAAACAGGCAGCCCTGTGACTTGGTGTTAAATAGTCTTGATAGTTAAAAATTAACAAAGTCCTTGAGACGAGTCAAGTCAGAACCACTGGCACTTCACCTCTCCACATTTCAAAAAAGTGTATATGCCACATATCAGAAAACAGTTCTCTGAAGGCATAGACACTGACTGCTCACTGTCTCTGCTTTGAGACAACAGCTTGCATGCTTTTACCGCACACTATCCCGCAGTAAACACAAGATGGCATATATCAGGTAGCTTATGTCTCTGTCACTAGGAATTAAGCTAAGAGGTAAAACGGCCAGTCCAGAGCAGCTGACATGCAGAAACTTGCTGTCATTGCCAAGGTGACTAAACTACCAGGAACATCTTCTTTAAATAAGGGAGTAGGGAAACTACAAGTTAGCCTTCTTGAGTACACAGAAATGGAAGCACAGACTATTTCTATTTTATAGTGACACTGAGAAAAGGCGTATATTCTTAGCACACTGAAATGTAGAATGCAACATATGGATGGATGAACTGGTAGACAGGTAACTGTGGAGGTGTTGCCAAGGGGCTTAAAAGGCTGTCTTCTCTGGATGGTGACAGAGCTCCATCATGAGCAGGTTTTACACAAATATTATGCTTCCAGTTCCTCCTTCAGTCCTTCCATAGTTCATACACCTGTTTAATGAGAGAGCTGTCAGATTCTCTTGCATTAACAAGCACTCAATTTCTATTGGAAGGCAACATCTCAGTTTGCAGTTATACTGGAATATACAGTTACATATTTCTATAATTATATAGAAAGTCCATGGAAGTGCAAAGGGCACCCTGCAAATGGTAAGCACATGGACATTTTTGACTAAGAACATGTGTATCCAGAAGTTTTGTGCAAAATACAATGACCCCCAGAGAAGGTTCCCCCAAGCTGATGCACAGCATGATACCTCTATCTGTTACCTAATTTGAGTCTCTGCATTGAACAGGTGTGCCCTGAGACCTCTGAGCAACAGAGGCAAACTGTCTCACTTGAGTCTGGGAGGTTCGGCTCTCTGAACGTAAAAGTTTGTTGTCCTCTTGGCATCCAGGCTGTGATTTCAGCGAGAAATGAAATGTTTTCTATTTGGCAGACTTGCAATATCTCAAACAGATAGATACATCAACTAATGAAAGACTGCAGGAGAAGTTGAATCAAGGAACAGGAACAGGCACAGAACAAATAGCAATCTCCCATTCCCTGGTGGTAAGCCAGTTGTTTCCTTTTGTAGCCCACCATGACTTAGAATAGCCTCAACACACTTGAAACACCACGTAGGATGTCCTAGAAGACTTTTCTTCTGTGGCTGAGATTCCTTAAGAGCTGAGGTCATCCTGCTGTGGGTTTAGTACTGCTGCAGGTAGACAGCAGCAAACGACCTCTGACATATCAAGCTACAAAGATCAACTTCCTCTTGACTAGTGGAAATGTTCTTTTATAGTCCTGCTTGACGCCATAAAGTATAGCAATGGTATCACCGTTATTATTTACGTAAAACAGTCCTAGATGTGGTGTAGAGCAGTTTGATAGTCCATCCTGATGGGTTTCAGCTGCAGAATATTGATATAAAAGCTCTACTATCGTTACCATAGGCCATTAGGTAGTCTGAATGGACATCCACCACTACCAGCTTCTGTGAAGGAGAACATTAAGTTAAAAGGGCATGACCAAGCATAAATTGAGAGGCCTTCTACTACTCCAGGACAGCAGTGACCTTGTGAGGCAATTGCCTCCATTCTGAGATACTGCAGTCTGGACAGACAGACCAAATAAAACCCATTCAGAGGTTTACTACAGGTAGTTTAGTATGGAAAAGCTCATAAGTGTCAGCATTTTCAACAGCCTGAATGAAAATCCTTGCAGAAAGCCGGCATTTGTCATAAGCTCACAAAAAGCAGAACTAAACATTTTCAGAGCCTTACATTAATAGTTAACAAAACGCTATGCCCTGCTTGCAAGTCTTAAAGAAAAGGGGGCAGGGAAGGACAGTTTCCAACTCTGAACCTTAGTACAGTCTCTGCAAGTTAGAATGGAGATGTAGCACTTCCTTATTCCATCTGAAAGAGCTGCACTTCAGCTCTTCTTCTGAAACTCTGGATTCAACAAAGAATAGCAAAGATTTGAGGCTGAAAATCTCTAAAACCACTCACTGCTAACTTTGATGGGAGCAGAATTAGGCCAACAGTAAAATTCTCTCCCTCCAGAAACAGAGTTGAACCATCCAGTTGAACACAAAGAAATTTTCACTGTGTTTCTACATCTGTAAAATCCTTTGGGATTTGTAAATAGTAAAAAGTTTTGTTTCCAAATACTGTTCTAAAGCACAAAGCTCTATCCTACTGGAGAAGCCAAAACAAGATTGAGCTTCCCTCATAGTTAAACATTAAATGACTGCATCTTTTCAAGTGTCACAAGCTTAATGACAGAAAAGAAGATATGAAGTTGCAAGTATTCAGAAAAACTGAGTGAACAAAAAAGATGAAGGGCCAAGAGTAAAGAAAAGAAGAAAGACAAATCACATTGGTTCAGTCAGGTATTTGTGATGGTTTTGCTCGGGTGGACGACCGAGCTCCACCACAACCGCTCTCTCACTCCCCCTCCTCAAAGAGGAACAGGGAGAAAATACGATGAAAGGGGCTCAAGGACTGAGATAAGGACGAGGAGATCGCGCAGTAATTATTGTGATGGGCAAAACAGACTCAGCATAGAGAGATAGTAAGATTTATTGCCAATTACAAACGAGCTAGAGAAGTGAGAAACAAAGGAAAGAAACCAAAAGCACCTTCCCCCCCATCCACCCTCTTCCACCTCCTCCCCCCGAGCGGCGCAGGGGAACGGGGGAATGGGGGCTATGGTCAGTCTATAGAAATTCTTCTCTGCCGCTCCTTCTCGGTCACTC
The DNA here is from genome assembly GCF_011077185.1 of Oxyura jamaicensis. NCBI lineage: Eukaryota > Metazoa > Chordata > Aves > Anseriformes > Anatidae > Oxyura > Oxyura jamaicensis. The sequence continues at coordinate 13,392 of NW_023305511.1, forward strand.
TCATCCCCTGTGCTGTGGGGTCCCTCCCACGGGATGCAGTCCTTGCTGAACTGATCCAGCGTGGGCTTCCCACAGGCAGCAGCTCTTCAAGAACTGCTCCAGATATGGGTCCGTACCACGGGGTCCATCCCTCGGGAGCACACTGCTCCAACCTGGGTCCCCCCACGGGCAGCAGCTCCTGTCAGGTCACCTGCTCCTGCTTGGTCTCCTCTCCACGGGCTGCAGGTCCGGCCCAGAATCTGCTTCAGCAACGGTCTTCCACAGGCCGCAGTCTCCGTCGGTGCAGGTCCACCTGCTCCACCGTGGTCTCCTCCACGGGCTGCAGCGTGGAACCCTGCTCCACCGTGGTACTCCATGGGCTGCAGGGGGACATCCTGCTTCACCATGGTCCTCACCACAGGCCACAGGGGACTTCTGCTCCGGCGCCTGGAGCACCTCTCCCCCTCCTTCTTCACTGACCTTGGCGCCTGCAAGGCTGTTCCTCACTCCTCTCACTCTCCCAGCTGCTGTGTGGCACAGTGTGTTTTTTTTTTTCCTGTCTTAAATCTGCTCTCACAGAGGCGCAAACAACATCACTTATTGGCTCAGTTCTGGTCAGCAGTGGGGCCCTTACCAAACATGGGGCAGCTTCTAGATCCTTCTCACAGAAGCCACCCCTATGGCCCCCTGCTACCAAAACCTTGCCACATAAACCCACTACATGGGTTCTCTTTAAATAGCTAAATTGTAATACAAATTAAAACTGAATTTCTTGTTCACAATATATTCATTGGAGAGGAGGGGATGCAGCTGTCTAGTTCTAGAGGAGTTCATGCTAAAACAGACTCAGTTTTACAGGACTGAACAGCAGCCAGTTTCCATCCTTCTCAAAAGATCAAAAACCAACTTGGCAGCAGAGAGTCTGACTGCAAGCTCCATCTCAGAAATACTTAGGAAGCAAGACAAACCTGTGGAGATGGTGCCTGAAATCATTAAAATCACTACAGATTATTTAAAGCCCTCACGCCTGACATTCAGGTCCTTTATCACGCTTTTAATGAATAGGAAAAGAAGCTCTAGACATAGGGCAGAAATTAGGGCTTTCAAACTAGCTGATCGTTAAGTGACGAGTTAAAGGAGTTTGGTGCCACATGATATTTTTGCCTTGAAATGTTAAATTAGGTTGATTGTAGAATTTCACTTTGTTTTTGAAATCTTTTCTTTCGGATGACAGAACTGTTGATGTTACAAATGCCCAAGCCCAGCTTTCACTCTGGATAATGACCACAAGCAAAGTAATCAGACCTCTTACATCTGTGTCTATATCATGATATAATCACAGAATCACAGAATTGAAGGGGTTGGAAGGGACCTCAAGAGATCATCGAGTCCAACCCCCCTGCCAAAGCAGGTTCCTTAGAGCAGGCTGCCCAGATAGGTGTCCAGAAGGGCCTTGAATATCTCCAGAGAAGGAGACTCCACAACCTCCCTGGGCAGCCTGTTCCAGTGCTCCATCACCCTCACCGTGAAGAAGTTCTTTCTCATGTTGGTGTGGAACTTCCTGTGCACTATTTTGTGGCCCCTTGTCCTGTCCCCACAAAACACTGAAAAGAGGTTGGCCAAATCCCTCTGTCTCCCACCCCTCAGGTATTTATACACTTTGATGAGATCCCCTCTCAGTCTTCTTCTCTTCAGGCTGAACAGACCCAGGTCTCTCAGCCTTTCTTCATAGGGAAGATGCTCCAGGCCCCTTATCATCTTTGTGGCCCTCCACTGGACTCTTTCCAGGAGATCCCTGTCTTTTTTGTACCGGGGAGCCCAGAACTGGACACAGTACTCCAGGTGAGGCCTGACCAGGGCAGAGTAGAGGGGGAGGATCACCTCCCTTGACCTGCTGGCCACGCTCCTTTTAATGCACGCCAGGATCCCATTGGCCCTCTTGGCCACCAGGGCACACTGCTGGCTCACGGTCAACCTGTCATCCACCAGGACCCCCAGGTCCTTCTCCTCAGAGCTCCTTGCCAGCAGGTCGTCCCACAGCCTGTACTGATATGTGTGGTTGTTCCTTCCCAGGTGCAGGACTCTACACTTGCTCTTATTAAACCTCATTTGGTTTCTTCCTGCCCATCTCTCCAGCTGGTCCAGGTCTTGCTGAATGGCAGCACAGCCTTCTGGCATGTCGGCCACTCCTCCCAGCTTTGTGTCATCAGTGTACTTGCTGAGGGCAGACACTATTCCCTCATCAAGGTCGTCGATGAAGATGTTGAACAAGACTGGACCCAGCACCGACCCCTGGGGAACACCGCTAGTCACAGGCCTCCAGCCAGACTCTGTTCTGCCGATCACCACCCTCTGAGCTCGGCCAGTCAGCCAGTTCTCAACCCACCTTACCCTCCACTCGTCTATGCCACGCTTTCTCAGCTTTGCTAGCAGGATGTCGTGGAAGACAGTATCAAAAGCCTCGCTAAAGTCAAGGTAGATGACATCCACTGCTCTCCCCCCATCTACCCAGCTGGTGATGCCATCATAGAAGGCAACGAGTTTGGTTGAGCATGACTTCCCCTTGGTGAATGCATGCTGACTACTCCTCATAACCTTCTTCTCTTCCAATTGCTTGGAGATGGCATCCAGAACAAGCTGTTCCAACACCTTTCTAGGGACAGAGGTGAGACTGACTGGCCTGTAGATTCCCAGATCCTCCTTCTTTCCCTTCTTGAAGACCAGAGTGACATTGGTTATTCTCCAGTCTTTCAGGCACCCCTGCTGTTCTCCAGGACCTTTCAAAGATGATAGAGAGCAGTTCAGCGATCACCTCTGCCAACTCCCTTAGCACACGTGGATGCATCCTATCAGGGCCCATGGATTTGTGTGCATTGATCCCACTCAGACACTCCCAAACCACTCCCTCATCAACTGGGGGGAGCCCTCCATTTCCCAGACCCTTTGTCCTCCCTCCAGGGTCAAGGAGTCCTGGGGGGGGAATCCTTGAAGCAAAGACTGAAGCAAAGAAAGCATTCAGTATCTCCGCCTTCTCAGCGTCTCCCGTTACCAGGACACCCCCCTCGTTCAGCAAGGGACCCACATTATCTCTAGTCTTCCATTTACTGTTTACATACTTAAAAAAACAAAAAACAAAAAACAAAAAACTTATTATCCTTTATCTCTTTTGCAAGCCTCATCTTCAGGTGGGCTTTAGCTTTCCTCGTCACGTCCCTGCATGACCTGACAACACTTCTATACTCCTCCCAAAAGGACAGGCTCTTTTTCCACATTTCATAGGCCTTCCTCTTCCTTTTGATCTTGTCGATGAGCTCCTTGCTCATCCACGCAGGTCTCCTGCCCCCCTTCCCCGATTTCCCACTCTTAGGGATGCACTGATCCTGAGCATGGAAGAAGTGCTGTTTAAATGTAGCCCAGCTCTCACGAGCACCCCTGCCTTCTAGCAACCTATCCCATGAGATACCCCCAAGCAGGTCCCGGAAGAGGTCGAAGTTGGCTCTTCAGAAGTCCAGAGTAGCAATCCTGCTTTCAGCCTTACTTCTTCCACCAAGTTCCATCTTCAACTCCACCATCTCATGGTCGCTGCATCCCAAGCTGCCCCCAACCTTCACATCCCTAAGAAGCCCTTCCCTGTTGGTAAGGACAAGGTCCAGAAGCACCCCCCGCCTCGTCGGCTCCTCCACCACCTGCGTCAGAAAATTGTCCTCAACGCACTGTATGAACTGTTTCGACTGCGCGTGCCTGGCCGAGTTGCTTACCCAGCAGATGTCTGGATAACTGAACTTCCCCATGAGAACCAGCGCCTGGGATCGTGAGGCTACTACCAGCTGCTTGTAGAAGGCCTCATCGACCTCCTCCTTC
>NW_023305512.1:0-19562 GCF_011077185.1 Oxyura jamaicensis
TGTAGAGCTTAGGGATATGGTTTAGTGGGGACTGTTAGTGTTAGGTCAGAGGTTGGACTTGATGATCTTGAGGTCTCTTCCAACCTAGAAATTCTGTGATTCTGTGATTCTTTGATTCATTCTGAAGACTATAATGGAAAATACATGCAATAAACTTGTAACTCATTTATTCATTGCTTTATATCCCTCCTCCCACCCATAACATACAATGTTCTTACTCACTGAAGTAGTATTTTTACTAAGAGTCCGTTAGCCGTTCCTGATAGAGAAGGGCATGCAGGCCATTAGAAAAGATTACCTATTCTGGATATATTTGCAAGGATATATTTGCTCCCAGATGGGAACATGTATGTTGATGAGACTAGAAACCTCATTTTTAATACCCATTGGTGCAGTCCGTCCACAAGTCCTTGTCAGTCTCCACTGAGGACAAACCTAAATGTGTTTCTGGATGGGGCAGAAAGGATTTAGGATATTTTTTATTATTATACTTCATCTACTGAAGCCTAGTCTTTGTATACAGCACTTTCTTCTCTTTAAATAAACATTTGATCAGTAAAAGTAAATCCAAAATACATTACATGTCAGGAAGAGATTGCCAGGAAGCCTTGTTTCTCTCCTCTCTTTGTCGCTGGAGATGTTATGCATGCAGGAATTCGGTACCATCAATTGTGCCTTACATATTCCAGGAGGAAAAAAAAAAAGAAAAAAAGAAGAAAAAAAAATCACTGTAATAAATGTCACGACCTGCAGTCAGGGAAAACCCAAATTCTCAGATATCCATGACAAGCAGAGCAGTCTGCAGCAGAAATTACAAGCGCTGCACACTGATCTAAAGTCTCTGGCACTTTAAAGTGCACATTTTCCAGATTTGCTCTTTCCATAGTATTCCATGGGGGCCACCCACCGCAACTGATGATAATGTCGTGTGCAGGGTGGGTGATGAATCTGCACTGATTTCAGAAGGTTTTTCTGTCTGGTTGCAGAAAATAGATAAACATGAATCCTTGAGAGAAATCCTTAAAGGCAGAATATACAGGAATAAGTGCATTGCCTAGTGAAAAACAGAACAAAGAAGAAGAAAAAAAAAAAAGAACAGGAAAAGAAATCCTAACTGAAAAAACTGAAAATAATAAGTAAATACTTCATCTTGGGTGAAATAGATATTTTTTCTGACCTGAAGTATGTTTAAAGCATTCACTGAATAATCCCTGTACCAACGGCTTCCGTGTATGCAACCTTTCATTCAGTGGTTTTAGATTTAGCTTTTGCTCTTTTTTGTCCCCCCACTTCCCCCAAAAAACACCACTGAACACTCAGTGTGACATTTGGACACAGGCAGAGACCTCCAGCAGCTCAGGGGGTTGCATTTGGGCTCTTGTTTGAGACTGCGATGCTGCATACAGAACAGCAGAGAAATTTAAGCCAAATCAATACATTCTTCTGTATTAAGGAAAAAAAAAGGAAAAGGAAAAGGAAAAGGAAAAGGAAAAGGAAAAGGAAAAAAAAAAAAAAAGCAGCCAATGCCTAAAACTGACTCCAGCATTCCTCCTCTTCATGATGTTTTGATTTTGAGCTGTTTTAATGATGTCTGTGAGACTTAGATCCAGACTGGGTATCACGTTTGGTGCCTGCTCTTGAGGCTCAGGGCCAAATCTCAGCTCAGCCCTATTGGTGAGGACAGGGTCAATCTGGAGGCATATTTCACATTTATGTGCCTCTCAAAAGTCCACGCATGCTCATGCTCAACCAGCACAGAGGAATCGCTGGAGGCATTACCACAGCTTTCCCTGTGCCACGTTGGTAGCCTGAGTGCATCAAGAGCAAGGTGTTTGCTTCGCTTGTGCTTGCAGAGCTATGTGCAGTCCAGCACTGCCCGTCCTCACTCTGGGGGAAACAGCATCTCCCCGGGCTTGTTGAGATGTAAAGGGCCTTCCTAGTAAATCAGCTCTGCTGTACCAGCGGGACACGCCACTTAGCAGCAGCAGGGAATATGGCAAGTGAAATGAACTGTTAAAAAATGTGAAATATTCTTTTTGGTGCCAAGGATGAGGATGAATCCAGAACTGAGGTGTGTCTAGAGATAGAAATGATTCCAGGGGAAGACAGAAGAGGCTCTGAGCAGTGAGATTTATTACACTGGGATATAGCCTCCCAGAGGAAGGGCCTGAAGACACATTGCTGGAGTTGTTTAACATTTGGTTAGACAAAACACTGGAGGATATAGAGAGGAAATACGGTCACAGATTTTTAAGAGTAGAAAGAGCTATTGTGATCACTTAGTCAAACCTCCTGCATGACTCATACCAGGGGATTTGCCTAAATGTATTCCTGTTACAAGTCCAATAACTGTCAAGCACTAATGCATATCTGTTTGAAAAACACCCAGCCTTGATTTACAGGAAACTTCAGTAATCAAGAATCCATTGCTATGATAAGCTGTTTTCATGGTTATTTATGTTCCCTATTAAAAATGTGGGCCATCTTTCCATCTCAGTGTTGGTAGCTTTGGCTTCAAACCCTGCATCTATCTGCTAAGCTGAAGGATCTTCTGTGGCACTCTTGCCCCCATGTATTTTAAGTCCCTTTGTTGTGCATCTCAGATGCTTATAGCACCACTATCACCTGGGCTTTAGCTGATCTCCCTCTCTCCTCCACTACCTCTTGGAAACACTTATCTTCTACTAACTCTGCCAATGCCAATCCTTCAGAATAAGCTACATTTTGGAAAAAAAAAAAAAAAAAAAAAAAAAAAAAAGACATAACTTTGCTCCCTCAGCAATGGACAAAGCCATTTTGATGTGTGAAACACATATTGCCTGCCACTGATTAACTCTGTGTGCCAGGATGCTTGGACAGGGGATTGTATCTTCGGTGTCAGTATTTTTATAGAGTTACTCAACTTGAGCATGCAGTCAGCACTTAAGAAGTAATAACAGGGCTGGGAATGGTTCTGCTTTGTCAACATGGATAGAGCGAATAAATGTATTTAGGTGATTTAATAGAACAAGGGCAATTAAAAGAGCAATGCTCTGAAGTGCTGGCGGTACTGTACCATCACTCTGTTTAATCTCAACGGCTCCACTCCTAAACAGAGCATGTACAGAGAAATCACATTTTTTATAGGTTCAAGAATTGAAGGGTTTCTGCAGCCCAGATCTTCTGCACAAGATAATGTTGCTCAGGCAGATAATGACAGGACAAGGGGGAATGGTTTTAAATTAAAGGAGGTAGGTTTAGATTAGAGGTTAGAAGAAAATTCGTCACTCAGAGGGTGGTGAGTCACTGGCACAGGCTGCCCAGAGAAGCTGTAGATGTCCCATCCCTGGAGTTTTCAAGGCCAAGCTGGATGAGGCCCTGGGCAACCTGATCTAGTGGGTGGCATCCCTGCTCATGGCAGGGGGGTTGGAGCTGGGTGGTCTTTAAGGTCCCTTCCAACCTGAGCCATTCTATGATTTTATGATAAGGCAAACCCTGAATCAGGAGAGCTACAAGCTTTGCTGTTCTGGATGCTGAATCTGCATTAAAAGACTTTCCACTTGTCCATTCAAACTCCTGGATGAAAGGCTGGGGACTCAATGGGCTGATTTTTATCCCTGATTTCTTAGGGGAAGTGCCAGAGAAGTTTGGGAGGCCATTTAAGCACAAAGTCATGCTTGGGGTGCCTTGCAAGCCTCTTTTCTAGACCACTGTTCTCTGCCCTCTCTTTTTCAGTCTGTGCTGCTGTTGATTTATATTTGTAGAAACCAAACCTAAGCTTGGCCAGAGCCTTTAAGGAATGCTGCTATACCTTAATAAAAGCGTAGTTGGTCTGGAGCTGTTGTTGTGAAAACAGCTGAGAAAGTCTTGAAAGTATAAAATCAAGGGACAATTAAATCTTTGGTTCAACTACCAAATGGGTTTCTGCTGGAGATTCACACTTAATAAAATACAGAAAACTGCATTTCATTTTGGTACATAAATACTGGTAGTGGGGGACTGTGGCATTTAGAAGGGAGAATTGCTCCACCAGAAAACTCACTTCAGCAAAATGATGTGGTTCAGTTGAGCCCCTTTTATGATCAGAGAAATGACTGTTTTTATAGCACACTAAATAAAACTTGCTATTCAAGCTGGAGGTTTATTAGTAAAGATGTGTTGTTGGAAAGGGAAACGGACCGGAGTAACGATGCAACCTCGATGCGAGTATAATCGTCCTCCTTTATTGCAGGTTCTCACAGAGTATATATAGGCAACTAACTACAGCATGCGCCGATAACAGCTTATAATCGGTCTAGCTTCTCCATGCACTTGTCTCTAGCTTGTTTCCTCATTATCTCTAATACAAGGACGTGGGAAGCAGGGCAAAGCCACCTGCGAATTCCTTTCCCACAAAGATGATTTTGCCATAGCTGGGGAGGGAGGGGAAGAAGGAGAGCTGAGAGATGAACATCAAAGCAGAGATACGTATCGATGTAGAAAAGCACAGCAATGCCCTCCGAAATATATGGTGTTGCTCATCATCACCCCAACTAGCATTGCCACCAAAACATTTGTGTCATATGATTATTTTTTTGTTGCTCCGAAACAGTGCTAACCTGGTTGAATTTCCCCTGGTGGGAAAATCTTTGCTACAGGTGCAGCGGGGGAATTGGTGAAAGGATCTGGAAGGACGAGGCACCTTGGGGAGCCAAATCCAGGGAATGGCAAAATTGGTCCTTGTAGGAGAGCACTCAGGTTTGGCCAGGGAAGCCTGTGATGGTGGTGCCACCTAAAATTGCTGCTTTTATAGCCTTGCAAGAGGATTTTCAGGGGGATGTTGGCATCCTCGTAGCGTGTGTCCGTGCCTCAGGCATCCCAGTGCACTGCTGGGTGTCTTTCTTCAAACCTTGGAGATAGAAATTTGTCATGTATGACCTGTTTAGGCAGATTTTCCAGAAGGAATGAGCCACCCACATCTTGCTGCAGATCAGGTTCATTTTTTCAGGGTGAATTTGCTGAAGGCAGAGCTGATGTTGTCTCAACATTGGTGGTGTAGGACTCATCCCATGATGCAGAGGTGGGAGAACACTCCTCTTCTTTGGTATATTTGAACTCTGCTGTGAATTTTCATGAGATTTTACCCAGCTACGCCAAATAGATGTTCTGGCAGATTTCTGGACTTTGTGCTAATGCTGTAGCACATGCAATACTTCATGCAAGACCTTAGCTGCAATCAGGATGCTTTGAAAGAATTGGTGGTCAGTAACTGCTAAATGAAGTGCATGCTAAAAGAATGATGAGCTGACTGGAGCTCACAGCTTTTATGAGCTTCTCTAAATGCCTGTTTTCAGGTGAATTCAGCATCTCCTTGACATTTAAGGACTCAATTTATAATCAAATTATTTAACTCTAGTGGAAAGAAGCACTGGCCTCAATGGAAAAGCCATCTATAATTCCCCTCCCCCTTGGAAATAAATAAATAAATAAAAAGCATTCAGGGTAGAACTGCAATTCCTATAATAAATGAAGGATAAAAGAAATCTTTCCATGCAAATTAAGCACTGCAGGCTTTTAAAAAAATATAGCAGAAACTTACAGCAGACAGCTGCTCACATCCTTATTTCCAATTTAGTAAGCTGAGATGTGCCAAAGCATTATCGTCCCGGACACCACCGCAGACCTTTCAGTGATGAATACTTCTTACTGCTCACGTTTCCACAGGGCCAACAGGGCACCATCTATCCTGGGATCCTTCTGCTGTTTGATATTGGCCAAGTCACTGTAGAAGTATACATTGCCCTCAAAGGCTTGAAGGGAAGAGCAGGCTGAGGCAGAAAACTGGATATGAGTAGGTGGCTATGGCACTTCGGAAGGGATGGAAACGCATTTTATATATCAAAATATAAATATATAAAATCTAAAATATATACATATATATTTCTTGTATATCAAAAATAAAGTCTTTATATCACTGATGCTATTAAGTTCATTTAACAAGACTTTTGGACACATGAAAGCAAAGCAGCTTAGCAAGGCATTATGCACTGTGAGCACTTCATGGACATAATGTCCAGTTGAAATGCTCACTTAAAACTCTTTGCACTGGCATGAAGCCAAGTGTGATGGTTTTACTCGGGTGGGCAACCGAGCTCCACCACAACCGCTCTCTCACTCCCCCTCCTCAAAGAGGAACAGGGAGAAAATACAATGAAAGGGGCTCAAGGGTTGAGATAAGGACAAGGAGATTGCGCAGCAATTATTGTGATGGGCAAAACAGACTCAGCATAGGGAGATAGTAAGATTTATTGCCTACTACTAACGAGCTAGAGAAGTGAGAAACAAAGGAAAGAAACCAAAAGCACCTTCCCCCCCGCCCCCCCATCCACCCTCTTCCACCTCCTCCCCCCAAGTGGCACAGGGGAACGGGGGAGTGGGGGTTATGGTCAGTCTATAGCAATTCTTCTCTGCCGCTCCTTCTCGGTCACTCTTGTCCCCTGTGCTGTGTGGTCTCTCCCACCGGATGCAGTCCTTGCTGAACTGATCCGGTGTAGGCTTCCCACAGGCAGCAGCTCTTCAAGAACTGCTCCAGATATGGGTCCGTACCACGGGGTCCATCCCTCAGGAACACACTGCTCCAACCTGGGTCCCCCATGGGCAGCAGCTCCTGCCAGGTCACCTGCTCTTGCATGGTCTCCTCTCCATGGGCTGCAGGTCTGGCCCAGAATCTGCTCCAGCAGGGGCCTTCCACAGGCCCCAGCCTCCATCAGTGCAGGTCTACCTGCTCCACCGTGGTCTCCTCCACAGGCTGCAGCATGGAGCCCTGCTCCACCGTGGTACTCCATGGGCTGCAGGGGGACAGCCTGCTTCACCATGGTTCTCACCATAGGCCACAGGGGACTTCTCCTCCAGCACCTGGAGCACCTCTCCCCCTCCTTCTTCACTGACCTTGGTGCCTGCAAAGCTGTTCCTCATTCCTCTCACTCTCCCAGCTGCTGTGTGGCGCAGCATTTTTTTTCCCCGTCTTAAATATGCTCTCACAGAGGTGCAAACAAAATCACTTATTGGCTCAACTCTGGTCAGCAGTGGGGCCCTTACCAAACATGGGGCAGCTTCTAGATCCTTCTCACAGAAGCCACCCCTATGCCACCCTGCTACCAAAACCTTGCCACATATACCCACTACACCAAGCAAGGCCCAAACCAGGGTTATCTTGCCAAAACCGTATTAGTTACACTGTAGTCCACCTTAGCTGTTCTCCCAATTGTTCTCTCTGCCTAAACTGGGGTGGCAAACTGTGTTATGCTTATACACGTTATTTAAACTGCATTGTTATGTCAGTGGTGCTGTGCTCTTTGTTGGAGATGACAGAAAAATCCCACTGTTTAGGGTTTCTTCAAACTCGGTGCTTAATACAAAGCCCTGAAAAGAGCAGAGTTGTTTAAACATTTGATAATGAAAATATGTGTAGAGATGGGCCTATCCCGTGAGTAAGGAGTGGATCAGCCCGCAGATCCAAATCCTACCTTTATAAATTCACCATTCTGTTGCAATTTACCCCCCAAAATCCTCAATCCCTGGGTTTGGAAATTGGAAGTGTCTTAAATGCAGCTGAAGACTGAAATAGTGTGCAAATCATCCAGTTCAAAGCAGCAGCAAAAATGATTTGGAATAACTGTGAAATTTGCAAATTATTTAGCAAATCGTGATGCTTTGGCAGGAATGCATGAAAAATTAAGATTTGCAACTGTGTGAGCATCTTTGGACTATTCAGTAATCTCTGTGCGTTGCTTTATCTTTTCCTTAAGGATACATAATGCAAAAGCCTTTGCAACATTATCTGTTTTATTGATATTTTTATTCATTTATCTTGACGATGCCCACAGCATGAACAACAAGGTGCCTATGGCACAGCAGCAAATAATGGGACCATCATTTCCACAGGACTTCACCTTCTCTGTATTGGTATGATTACACAGATATCTCAGGGAAGACAGACCTGTGTGACAATGGCAGTGCAAATCTGGAAGGACCCCCAGCAGCTTCAGCGAAGCTGCTCCTGTTTTGTGCCGACTTGCATCACAGTCAGTGATGTTTGTGTTCAGTGAATGGACACAAACAGGTGACGATTTGCTTTTAATTAACTAACTCCTACTTCATGCTGTGTCTTGCTCTCAAGTAGTCCCCCTGAAGCTTTGTGTTAATTCCTGTCTCTCTGTCAATTTATAATGAATGATCCTCGCTCTTGCAAGTGCAGTGGTGTTTGAGCTTTGCACTGTTAAAGTCTCAGGGTTTCAGGGAAGAAGTGAACTCTGGGAGCAATGAATTTGACACACTGCTCTGAGAATTCCCCTTCCTTTGGGATGATAATGGTAAATTTCAGGTTAGTGCTTGGTGACACATTTTCCATTCATATTTCAATCAGAATTAAAACCCCTGCATCGGTTTTGAACTAGCTTCAGTGGAGTTTCTTACAAGACACTACTGCTGTTTGCCCTTCTAGCAAGTGTCATATGCCAGTTTGTGATCCCTCCTCACTGGTTAGAATCACCAAGGACCTAAAGGACTTCCTGAAAGCATTTCAGACACTTGCTATTACAAACTGGCCTGACTTGATCACAGATCCCTGCTATAAATTGATCACAATGACTGCTCAAGCGATAAGTCATCAGGCCAGAGTTAAGTTCTCCTGAACCTGGAGTCTCCTACACTTAGCATCTTTTATTTACAGAGTAATGCTACCCCAGAAATGCTCAGTGCGCTCACCAAAAGATGAAAAATATTTCTAACCTGGAGTTCAAATTATGGGCTTCAAGTGAGTGGCTTTCAGCTGTCCCATTGGGACACAGGAGGAAATAGCTTCAGTTTTGAGTGAAAGTGTGAGCTGAGCTAGGATTATTTATTCATGTGTTGGAGAAGGATATCTCAGGTTTTTTCTTCCTCTCAAAGGATTTTATTTTCCAGTAAGATATTTTCATGCATGTCTAGGAAGCAGAAACTGGAGAAAAAGCTTTTCAAGAGGAACTAATTACCTGAAGTTCCTCCTGTTTTTTAGAACTCTGTGTAAAGGACGAAAGCAACATCTGTTTTTTTTTCAGAAAGCAGGTGCCCATTGCATTTGCAACTTACCCTCAGCACAACCAAATTTATTCACTCAGTCTTGAAAATCTCAGTCTGACCTTTCCCTAGGCACCACCTACCTTTGCTAGCCCTACCTTTGCTCTAAGCTAGCTAGGTGCAAGGAAGGTCCAGTTTACATAAAATACAGCTGCCTTAGCAGAGTGCTGTGCCTGAGCTAAATACCCTTCTCTGCATAGCTTGGAAACAACCTCGTGTCCCAGCTTCCAGCCAACCCAGGTGGCAAGCAGACCACATGCCTGCACACATTGAAGCGGTCACAGCCTCACCCCATTGATTTCCAATGAGATGTCAGCTCCTTGTTGCCCAATTTGCTACCAAAAATGCCTTACAGGTTCCTAGATCACACAGAATTACTGAGCAATGTTTCACTGAGATTCTTGCTTGCTGGAGGGGCAGGGGTGGCCCTGAGATAAAAGTAAACACTTCCCAAGACTCTGATTCTGAATTATATTATTCATTTAGGAAAGCCTTTCCTCTTTTTCTTCTTTTTTTTTTTTTTTTAATTTTATTTCCAATCTATGAAGAAGATAACAAAGGATGGTATGTTCCCAGGGCACGCTCTGATGTGTCACTATGGATGCCAATCCCCACAGATGCTCCAAATGTTATTAATTTTTAAAACAAACTTGCTGATTGAGGTTCTGACTGTCTTTAAATTGTCTCTAAAAGGAGACTGTGTACTAATTAACCCACAGAAACAATCAATGACGTACCTTTTTCAAGTTTCAGGGTAATTAGAATATGAAAATGAAGAGCACAATGGTGCAGATGTTTTAAAATCACAGCAGACAGCAATTAGTGACATGGGAACCAGCTGCTTATCTCTCCAGATAAAGCCTCTTAATAGGGAGTTACAGTTGAGGAGCCATTACACAGATGGATCTGCAAATGATTTAAAGAGGGGGTGTTGTAATATTAGCTTTGATTTGCAAGCCAGCTTCCTGATTGGGGGGGGGGTGTTACCTCTGGAATAAAGGTGCATTTGGATGATGAGGATACCATACTGTGTAAGCAATCAGACTTTTTTTTTCTTCTTCCCTCAAGTGAGGGGTTTCTTTATTTTTTTTCTTTGCAGTTTTTTAATTTTTTTTCTATAGGTTAGTTTGAATTTTTATTGTTATTTTATCAAGCACTTGGTCTGGTTATGGTTTTTCATTCTGTTTTAGGGCTGGAAGCAGCATATAAATTTGGAGAGAAGTTTAGAGGGAATGGGGAGGCAGAGTGAGGCATCTAGTAGTTCAATTAAGAGTGTCCTGAAGGGATGGATTTTGCATCTGGATACTGCTTGCAGAGTAGGATGCTAGTTGTCAGGGGGCTGATATAATACACCTCTACTTTTTGTGTGCGAGGGCTGCATGCTAGAATAAAACTGTAAAGAGGAGTAAGCATATCTGTAAGTGTGGGGATGCACAGGTCTGACAAGGCAGGTGAAAGCATACAGTGCAATCTTCTCTGTCCTCTGGTCAGTGTGCTTCAACTGCTAGTAAATGGGATGTATCCTGCTTGTAGGCCTACCTACAACTGTCTAAGCTTGAGGAATGAAACTCATCAGCTTGTCACTAAAACCATTTCACTAATGATAAGAAGATTCATATTTTATTTTTTTAGTCTACACCTTAGCATGTACTGGATTATGTTGCTCAAACTCCTTTACAAAAACTGTTAGCTTCCATATGTGTATTGTTTTTATTCTTTTAAGGAAAGATGGGATTATTATTCACTGAGTACTTTCTGTAAACTGAATGCCAAGAGAAAAATTGTCCAAGTTTGGTGAGAAGTGATAAAATTATGCGGTTAAGTTAGACTTCTACTAACAGACAAAGGAGCAGGGTCCTGGTCCAGAATGGATAGGTGCTGAAGAAAATATCTCTTATGAAAAGGGCAAGCTACAAATAGAGTCAGTCACTAAGTTTGAAGTATTTTTAGGGTATTATAAACCAAAAGAAGTAAATAAAGGTAAATCTTTGTTTTCTTGAAGAAGCCTACTATTCTTGGTGCTGGTCTCAGTTCTGCTGCCATAGAAACTCTGTTCAAGTCAACTGCTCCTTGTCAAGACCTATAGAGCTGTAGTATATTACATTTTCCCAAGTGAATAAAATAATGGATTTCTGTGAAAGGCACTGAGATACAGGCTTCTGAAGAGCCCTGTTTGCTCTCATCCTACTGACAGCTCTGGTATCTTCTGATAGCTCATCTCAGGAGTTAGGTACACTAAACTGGGGCTTGTTTGTCTCTTAGGGTGGTGCTTACCCAGCAGGGCAAGTTGAAGCTTAAATGTTAGGACCAATGGGATCAGACAGCAACCAAGGAAGACACACAATGAATAAAAGATATTTTGCTGCATTACTTTCAACCAAATTGCCCATGCTTTTAAGTAGACAGTCCCACTATTCATTCCAGCTAGTGAAACACAACCTGCTGCAGCTGCATGATCTCTGGTTACCATGCTGCAGACGAATTATTTTGGAGTCACGTGGATGTGTCTGGCAGGAAAGAGCAAATAGTAAACCTTATGCTGGACGAAGTAGCATGAGGAGACCCAGTGGACTGTTATGTGCTTCAGCAGATATGTAATTTTGACATCCCGCTTAGGAAATGAAGTCCCCTGATCCCACAGACTAGTTATTTTTTTGAAGCCCTGTTAAAATTGGAGTGATTATCAGTGTGGTTAAATGCCTCTAGAATTGGCACCTTTGATGTATCTTACTCGTGAGTTGTACGATGGATGTTGTGGTGGTCTGTGGTGCTGCAATAATGACAAGGCTATCATTAGGGATGTGTTGGAAGTTGCATCATCATTTTATAATGTGCAGGACAAGGAAATGAGGCTGGAGGAGCCAACTGATATATCAGCACTCATCTCATATACAACTGGCCTCTCAGTTCTGAGCCCTTATTAACTGCCTTTAAACATAGATTAGAGAGTGTTGCTTCTTTTAAACCAGAGATCTCTGTGTGTATGTTATGCTCAGAGGGACCAAGGTGTTGCCAGTGTGTGATCACTCATTGCTGTAAGCCTCTCTTTTTAGAAATGAAATTGTTCAGGTCATATAGTTTTGCAGCTTTGTATTTTGGAAATAATGTGAGGGGAAGGAGTTCTTTTGATGGCAGCCACAAGGCCGGGATCTCTGCAGAAGCAGCCTAGCCCTGCCTCAGTGCAGGCCAGGAGAGGCCTCGGCTACCCATTTCCAGGCTTTTTCCAAGTCAGAAATCATGATACATTGGGAAAAGGATGTTTTCTGTGAGGCACAGCAAGCTATTAAACCTCATCCTGAGAATGTGGAAGTGGGTGGACTGCATTTTCTCTTGTGTTTTACCAAGGCAGAAATTGGCATCGTGCTTCAGGAGCCATGTGGCTCTGGGCCACTGCACACTGTGTGGCTCGTGCATGGGAGGCCACTGTGAGGATGAACTGATTCATTCCCTGAGGTCTTGTGGTAGTTTTACCATCACAAGGGTCCATCCCTCAGGAGCACACTGCTCCAACCTGGGTCCCCCACGGGCAGCAGCTCCTGCCAGGTCACCTGCTTCTGTGTGGTCTCCTCTCCACGGGCTGCAGGTCTGGCCCGGAATCTGCTCCAGCAGGGGTATTCCACAGGCCCCAGCCTCCATCAGTGCAGGTCCACCTGCTCCACCGTGGTCTCCTCCACGGGCTGCAGCAAGGAACCCTGCCCCACCGTGGTACTCCATGGGCTGCAGGGGGACAGCCTGCTTCACCATGGTCCTCACCATAGGCCGCAGGGGACTTCTGCTCCAGCACCTGGAGCACCTCTCCTCCTCCTTCTTCACTGACCTTGGTGCCTGCAAAGCTGTTCCTCATTCCTCTCACTCTCCCAGCTGCTGTGTGGCGCAGCATTTTTTTTCCCGTCTTAAATATGCTCTCACAGAGGCGCAAACAGAATCACTTATTGGCTCAACTCTGGTCAGCAGTGGGGCCCTTACCAAACATGGGGCAGCTTCTAGATCCTTCTCACAGAAGCCACCCCTATGGCCCCCTGCTATCAAAACCTTGCCACGTAAACCCACTACAGGTCTGTTTATGCTTTCAGCTTTTTTCTCAGGCTGAAAAAAACAGGTGTCACTCTCTTGTGACATCTGAAGTTCCACCGCAGCTTCATGCTTTCATTTTCTCACTCAGTTCCTGGAAGTCTCTGCTATCCCCAAGTATAGCTGGTCCATATGCACAACAGCTGATCTATCCACAGGGTTTAAGAGTCCCCGATTACTCCTCAGATGATGGACTAGAACAGCTTCATCATTTATGCTTATTCCAGAAAGGCCACATACCCATTTTTATATGCACACTAAGGATATCACATTATTAATTTGATGATAACATGAATGTTTATTGGTCACTAAATAAAGTACTGTGGCCTTCAACTGTTTAGCACCTTTTAAATTCCTCCAGAGTTGCCCAAAACTAGGGACACATTGTTTCCCAGAAAACTAAGTCTGAAGGACCTCAGAGCCCTGTTATGCTGACCCCAAAATCTCTGGCAAACACCCCAAGCAGGGATCTAATGTAGGGCTTCTGATAGAAACTTAATTGTAACTGTGTTTGCAGGAACATGAGATGCTAAGTAATTTTCTATTGTTCTGTCCTTGGTTACACATTTATTTTAAGTATCATAATTTATTTATTTGGAATTCAGAATGGTGTTGTTAGAGTTTGCTAAGAACAGATTGTTTGTAGTACTAGGTGTACAAAATCAGTTGCACAGTTTGGTCCAGAACTTTAGAAAATATAACACCTAAATGTCATAGGAGAAAACAAATGACTAGAAGAGGTCAGTTATGGAAAGTACAATGTTGGTTTCTTTGTTTCTTGTAAGACATTTTAGAAAAAGGTACAGATGTAACAAGTATAATTTCTTTATCTGAAGGATGCCTACCAAGAAAAAAAGCAGACTTTCTTTTACTCTATAAAAGTTTTTGGTGTAATTCTGCCCTTACTGTTACCCCTGCAGTTTGAAAGGCTTCTGTTGGATTAGAAATCATATTGAAAATATCTCTTACCAACAATGCAAATAGCAGATTATTAAAACTGAAAAGGAATAATGCAAATCTTGAATGTAACAAGCATACCCAACACACTTGATGCTATGCTTCTCGCTTTTAAGCACTGATTTTGTGGGGATGACTTCTAAGTGAAAATTAAAGCAAGTAAATTTTTGCAGATTTTGGCTTCATGGGAAAGTGAACTCATGGGTTTTCCTCTTGTTATAACTTCCTAGATAATTCTGCATTCTTGTTGTTTACAATGGGCTTAATTCTGGTCATCAAGTTCTGCAAGGGATTATTTTTAAGGAAAAAGAGATTCTCACCAGGAGGCTGAGTTACACCATTCATCCATTGAAAATGAATATAGATATTTTTTTTAATAAAAATCAATAGAAGATGTTTCCTCAGCAATTTAGCATTTATAGAAGTATTTCTACTGTTTTTAGAATGGGAAAACAAAACTTGTTTACAGTGCATGAATTTAAAAACAAATCTGACTGAAGTATAAGAACATTTTATAAAGGCTGATAACCCTTATGAGGACCTCAGCTTAGAGGAGCTGTTATTCACTGTACAATGAAAGAGCTGCAGCCAGTGGTTATGACTGGACTGATAAACTAACTTTTTTTCCTATTTTTGTTTTCTTCTACCTTCCAGGTATATGACAGGCCACAGAAACATTCTGCTCTGCACTATGATCCAGGCCTCCAACAAGACTTCACTGGTGACACCTTAAAATCAAAGTACCAGCAGAAAAGTAGCAACCAGCACCGTCTTGACTGGTCAGCAAGCTCCGACACTTTATCCACTTCTCAAAGTTGTTTCATCAACGCAGAACCCAGTCGAGAAGCAGTTAGTGCCACCAAGGTCACCACTCCAGAACCAGGAGTTTCCTTCAGCAAATCCCAAGCAAAGAAGTCCTGTGCCAGTAGCACATGGGGGCAGCTGTTGGCCAGCGGCAAAGAGCTTGCCATCTACAGTGCAGTCCCATCGCCCAACAACATTAGTGCGGCTGCCCAGCCAAGCAGCACTTCTGAGTGCAATGGGCTGTTGCCTCTTGGTAATCAAGAGGGAGGAGTGCAGCTGGAGGCTCCCGATCAGCCTGCTGGGAGTACAAAGAAGTCCAGCAAAAAGGACTTGATAAGTCAAACCATCCAAACTGCAGACATTGAATGGGTGAAGAGCGCTCAGAAAGCATTTGATAGCAAATCCAATGACAGCATGGAAGGAAAAAAGGAGTCTTACTCGATGGACACTGTGTTGGATGCATCACCCTTGCAGAATCCCACTTCTGCTAGCAGTTGTGAAAGTGACACCAGTCATGTACGAATTACTATCCCAATGAAGTCTCCAACAACAGATACATCTGGCCACAAAAGAAAAAAAAGGCAATCTACAAAATCTTCCATGGAGAAAACTATCCAGGAGAAAAGCCTGCCTTCTGCACTTGCTATGAGCAGTGAAGTAGCAAACAGGACTAGTTCTCAGTCAGAGGGAAGTAAAAAAGACCTTCGAGCCACAAAGCCAGGGAAAGTGATTGAAAATGAGTCCCCCTTAGTAGCTGCTGACAGCAGTGTGCTTACTGACAAAGCTTCCCCCAACAGTGCCACCAGACTCAGAAAATCTGTAGCTGTGACATCCACTCTCCTATCCACCAATCTTCCCACAGCTAGCAAATTATTTGAGATCCAGCGCCCCAAACTTGCACCTAAGAGGCGATGGACCTGCAGCAAACCTAAATCTATCCTTCGGGAGACCTCCATGACAGCATCTGAGAAGCTGATGGTGGAGCCTCCTTCAGCCTATCCCATCACACCATCCAGCCCTCTGTATACCAATACAGACAGTCTTACTGTGATCACACCTGTCAAGAAAAAAAGAGGACGACCAAAGAAACAGCCTTTGCTCACTGTTGAAACCATTCATGAGGGAACCTCTACCAGCCCAGTGAGTCCAATCAATTGTGAATTTCCAGGAACAAAAAAAAGGAAGAGGAGACGGAATCTGGCCAAGTTGGCCCAGATGGTCCCAGGAGAGGACAAGTCCATTAGTGAACTCAAGTTTCACAAAAAGGTTGGGAAGCTTGGGGTCTTGGATAAGAAGACTATTAAGACCATTAACAAGATGAAGACCCTCAAGAGGAAGAATATTCTCAATCAGATCTTGTCCTCCTGCTCCAGCAGCATAGCTCTGAAAGCAAAAGTCCAGCCACCATCTAGTGCTGGGCCAACAACCATTGATGCCAGGCTAGGGAAGCAGATCAATGTCAGCAAGAGGGGGACTATCTACATTGGTAAAAAACGGGGCAGGAAGCCAAGAGCAGAGCTGCAGCCTCAACCAGAAGAACCTAAGACAGCCATCAAGCACTCAAGGCCTGTTTCCAGCCAGCCAGAAAACCCAGCAGTGCCTTCCAACTTGCAGTCACTTGTGGCATCATCACCAGCAGCTATTCATCAGCTTTCGATACAGTTAGTGGGGACTAATGGCAACCTTAGCCCTGCAAGTACTGAAACATTTTTTTCAGAGTTAAAAACTATGCCAAATCTTCAACCTATCAGTGCTCTTTCTACAAAAATACAGAAAGGAATGCTCAGTGGAACTTGGAAGCTGTCTCCACCCAGATTAATGGCTAATTCACCTTCCCACCTCTGTGAAATAGGTTCTCTGAAAGAAGTCACACTGTCGCCAGTGAGTGAGTCTCACAGCGAAGAAACCATACCAAGTGACAGCGGGATAGGTACAGACAACAACAGCACTTCTGACCAAGCTGAGAAAAGCTCAGAATCCCGCCGGAGATACTCCTTTGATTTCTGCAGCCTGGACAATCCAGAGGCTATCCCATCTGACACCAGCACAAAGAACAGGCATGGTCACCGGCAGAAACATCTAATTATGGATAACTTTCTCTCTCATGAGAGCATTAAAAAGCCAAAGCACAAGAGGAAAAGGAAAAGCCTGCAGAATAGAGATGACCTCCAGTTTCTGGCAGACCTTGAGGAACTCATCGATAAGTTTCAAGTGTTCAGGATTTCCCATCAAAGTTACACATTTTATCATGAAAATCCATATCCCAGCATCTTCAGGATTAATTTTGATCACTACTATCCTGTGCCATATATCCAGTATGACCCATTGCTCTGTCTTCGCAGGACCTCTGACATGAAATCTAAGAAGAAGCGTGGTAGACCTGCCAAAACCAATGACACCATGACAAAGGTGCCTTTTTTACAAGGGTTCGGTTACCCTATTCCCAGTGGGAGTTACTATGCACCCTATGGAATGCCTTACACATCAATGCCTATGATGAATCTTGGTTATTATGGTCAGTATCCAGCTCCTTTGTACCTGTCTCACACGCTCAGAGCAGCTTCCCCATTTATGAGACCTACCGTGCCCCCACCCCAATTCCATGTGAGCTCTCATATGAAGATGTCCACCACTGCCAAGCATAAAACAAAACACGGAGGGCACCTACAAACTTCTGTGGGAATGGGCCTTGGAGACATGCAGTCCTCTCTGGCTCCTCCAAAGGTTGGAGGAACAAGCCTTTCAAGTGGCCGACTTCACAAAAGGAAACACAAACATAAGCACAAGCATAAGGATGAGCAGATATTGGGGATGCATGAAGATCTGAGTGGTCTCTTTGATAGCAAGTCCACTGGCTTCTCCAGCCATGCGATCAATGAAAGGCTAAGTGGCTCAGATAAAGATTTGTCCTTGCTCAATGAGAAAAGCAAGCATAAGGAGAAGCAGAAGCACCAGCATTGTGAAACTGGGCACAAATGCTCAAAGAGTAATTTTGAAGTGGATACAATGTCTACGTTATCACTTTCTGATGCCCAGCAGTGGACACAGAGTAAAGAAAAAAGTGACTCAAGCAATGATCCAATCGACTCTTGCACAAAAAGATACTCTGGTAATACTGAGAGTAATGCAAGATCAGAGTCTCTGGACATGTTTGGTGAAATGAATTCCTCAAATGAGAAGCGGGACAATGATGCAAGTGAGAATAAAAGAAGAAGCTTTGAAGGGTTTGGAACTTACAGGGAAAAGGACATTCAGCCCTTCAGGACAAGTAGGAAGGACAGAAGTACTTATGATTCTTCATCCTCTTCAGGTAAGCTCCTATTTTACCTTACTGCATTTTAATTTTAATGCTGAACAGAGGGACTTTCTGTTTCCAACAACTATGTTTGAGTTGCTAACTTTTCTGGCTTTTTGCAATTGCATCCCATTTTGGTCATGTGTTAAGCTGAAACCTTTTAGAAGGATTTGTTACCCAGAATTTTCATTAATATGTCTCTTTCCTTTGCATATTTATCCTTGCTTGGACCAAAAATCCTCCAAAAATCTAGCCATTGTGTTCTGCAACAGTAGCAATTGAAATGCCTGTTGAAAAAGTAGGCATTCCTTCTACTGGGATCTGATGTCTTGGGGTGATGGTCATTGCCCAGCTTTTGGAAGTACAGCCACGGTACTGAGCAGTCTTCACTCTGGCCCACAAAGTATACAAAATCCATTTGTTGATGGGTTGGGCAAGTTGTGGGGGAAGCCGTGGGTCAATGTCCCACGCCTGATGTGGTGTACTGGTGATCCAGAGGGACTCATCACAGCGATGGCAGTGCTGAATATATGGAGACCCTGGGTACAATCCTTGTGTAAATCTGTCACTTCCAGTTGGCAGGTGTGGTGTAAGGTAATTATCCTGAGCATCAAGTGGCCGTGGGAGGGACTGGTGTCACTGAAACAATAAACCCTAGACAATTGTGACTCTGAAGAGTTTGAGGATGCATGACTTGGAAATGCAAGCTGGGTATATAGGAAGGGAGGAAGCCATTTTGGATGTTAAGGACATCTGTTCCTCTCCTGCAGTGTTGGGGGAAAGGAATTCTTTGCCTCAGTCTTTAGTGGCAAGACCAGAGTGAGAGTACACTTGGTGTTTTCGTCCATCCCTACAGTGGCAGGGAGGGGTACAGAGAGGACATGGAAAGCCCACCTGATAAACACGTGGCTCAGAGGCTGGTGCCAACACAGAAAATTTGTTTTTTTGACCATGGGGCGCTTTACTCGGTACCCGGCCTGATGGCCGCAGACGGGTCCCAACTGTCTCCAAGGGGAAAATGCATCCTACCCCAGGAGCTGGCAGGGCTCATTGAGAGGACTTGAAACTAGGTAAGAAGGGGGACGGGGCTGAAATAAAGCTAGTTGGAGGTGTACCGGGGGAACAATGTCAAGGCTGGGGGCAATGGGCAGCTGAAGTGCATCTACACTAATGTGCGCAGCATGGGTAACAAGCAGGAGGAGCTGGAAGCCATTGTGCAGCACGCAGGCTATGACTTGGTTGCCATCACGGAAACGTGGTGGGACCACTCTCATGACTGGAGTGCTGCAATGTCTGGCTATAGACTCTTCAGAAAGGGATAGGCGGCACAGAAGGAGTGGTGGTGTAGCTCCCTATATTA